>NW_024039623.1:0-60000 GCF_016077235.1 Cyprinodon tularosa | reverse complement strand
GTTAATCTGAGGTTTAGTTCATTTTTACAATCAATCTCTGCTTCTATCCAGATTTGTTAGCCAAGTTGCACCCAGAAAATGTTGTATTTACACATTTTAGAAAAGAATACCAGTATTTAGTAATGAGGTTTTTTGTTTTTTTTTACTTTTATGCAAAAATGAAGAAGATTAAAAGTAACAAATTCAAGAGATCAATTTACCAAGAAACACTGAAAAGATGTTGCCTGATGCATATAGACTGTCAGAAAACAGACAGACTGCTGATTCTGCACAGCATTGGTTAAAAACTAAGTTTTATAAACGTCAGAAATAAGTTCCCCAAGGTTTACTAGCAAGACTGCCATACCTGGTAGACTTCCTGAAGTTTTTCATTGGACGCTCCGACCACCACACAGGCCTCCAGCAGAGAAGGCAGTAAACAGTCAGTCATCACTAAGGAGAGAAAAAAAAATGAAAACAAAATCCAAGATTCAAATGGCTGTGAACATCTGCTCTAGCTCTGATCAAATGGATTAAATCACATAAACAGGATTTAAGGAAGGAAAAATTGTGATATTTTTTCTGGACTGTGTTGTTAAAGTTACCCGCAGTGTGACGAAATCTTTTATCATTACTCGTCATACGTTATAATGTGTAAACAGCCATGTTTTCCAGCTAATCGCAGAAACAAATGCTGCAGTGATCAAAATGCTCTGCTCACATGATTACATTTTCCTACTAATGAATTAATTAAGAATGCAGAGCAGCATTGAACCCTTGGCAATTATTCTCTTTAGACATGTCCAGAACTAAAATTAGACTTTCAATGAATTTTACAGAAACAGATTAAATAGTGTGGAATAACTATTTGTTCCATATCTATTTATACTACAGTTGCAAAACATAAAAACTATTAAATATGCTACTCAATGCACTTGCATCTGTTACTTATTAAAAGCTGGACTGTTTATTTTAGCTTGATGTGATAGAAATATATTGATATTCATTACAAAATGTATAAAGTCTGACATTATCAATAGCATGAAGCATAAAGCACCTATTTTTATTTAAAAGCCATTGCTCTTTCCATCTCTATAATCATTTGGATCCTGTTTGTCCAATTTTGATAATTTGTGTAAATTAGACCATTGCTTTTAAAATGCTGGTTTAAAAAGCATTACATTTCGTGAAATCTTTTTAAATCGGGAATAAGAGATCCTATGCCTGAATCTGCTGTTTTTAAGGGAATATTTTGTTCTATTCTATTCGTTTATTCTTATTCATCAAAAAAGAAAGAAACTGATTAGACAGTTCATATTTGTATCTGATTACATTTTTTCATTTTCAGGTTAATCCAGATGCTCTATTTACACAAGATTTATTTTTTGTTTTTTTATACATTTACTGAAGTAACTTTTGGAAAATGACTCTTTATTTCTGCCTAGTCATAAAATATCAAAGTAACACAACTTTTACTTGAGTACTTTTGGCTTCTCAACAACAGGCTCTCTGTTAAGGCTTTCCTAGTTTAGGCATTTAGAAAACACAGACTAAGATTAAGGTTTAATTGCTTTTTTGCAGCATGAAGCTGGTTGCTTATGAAGGTGGGTTTATATAGAATATAAAAGGTTTATTTAGGTGTTAGATCCTTTTTTGAATTCTAACTTCTCAAATTTGGCTTAAATCAGTTTGTTTTTCTACATGTGTGAATTAAGTTACAGTAACATACAGTAAGCTTTAAAAAGATCCACAGATACCTACTCATCTAAAAGCCTGATTATTAGAATAAGAAGTTAATGCACCTTTGCGTCCAAGCTGAGAAAAAGAAGCGAATAATTAACAACTAAAAAGAATAAAGGTGACGTTACAACCTCTGAACTAACAGCAGAAAATAAAAATATGTCATTTTCTTCTGCAATTCGCGCACTTCTCTAAAAATTAGCACGATCTTTATCTTTAACTTTATTTTCTGTCTCATGATCAGTATACAATGATTGAGGAAAATAATAATACAAGTAAGTCAAAGAATTAGACTTGATGTTTTTTTGGGGGGAAAATCCAATTAAATATTGCATTGATTATCAGTACCAACAGGTGAGTTGATGCTGCTCAGCCTGCAGGCAACGCAGATTATAAAAACAAACATTCAGACATAATCTGCTCACAATGCGCCTTAAAGCTTGATCAAGTCGTTCTAATTTTACTCACCGTCTCCAATGGTTTATTGGCCCCTGATTGTCTAAATCTTCTCTTCACATGACTGTCACCTCCAGGACAGAAACAAATCTGAAGTGTGTGGAGCTCCTCCCTCAGTAAGGAGTCTCTATCACTTTCTCCCAACTTCCTGTTTCTCTTTAAACTCAAACATGTGCGCAGATCAATGGAGCAGAATAAAGGTGACCTGAAGCGCCTCTATCAGGCAATATAGGCTGTTATGTCATGGTTTGGTCTATAAATTAAAGTAATCCAGGAGGGAAACTTAACTTTATTTTTCAAATAAACGACCTTAATAATTATGTATACGTGTTATATATCTATATCACCTACTAAGACGTTCACGCTTTAATCGTTTTTTTTTTTTTTTTTTTTTGTAGCCTCACGTGAACCTGGAGGAGAAACAGAAAGTGGTGCAGTTACCGAAATTGGCCGGGAGATGGCGGTCGTTTAATAATTAAAATGACGCAGGGGACGGCATATTTGACATGGCCAGTTTCTGTTAGTTTAACACACGCAAAAGCAAACTTACGCCCTTTCTTTCCCGGTGTGTGTGTTTTCCGTCTGTATCATTCTTTTATTTTGGCATAACCACAGTCTACTAAGGAATGTCGAGTTATTTCTACTTTCATACTTGATCTCATTGTATTACTTTGGTTGCATTTGCAGTTGTCATTTGGAAACTTCAGTTGACAAGAATCTGAACTAAGCCTTTTTAAAACCAATGGTATGATCAAGATTTAAAAAGTTAAAAGGTTTAAAATGTTGAAGTTGCAAATCAACTCTAATCAAAATAAGCCCCTAAATAATAAGGTTTAGTATTTTTTTTATATAATTTTATTCACTTGTCTTAAAAGATTTCCAAAGCATTTACTGTGAGTTAGAGGATTTCCTTAAATGTCTACACCTTATAAATGTACTCCACAATCTTTGTGTGAAAGTGAGGCAAAGCAATCTCAAACCACAATATTGTGGTTTGAAATCGGTAGGGTCTTTCAGAAAAACTTTCTCATAACAACCATAAGTGAAGATTAAAAAACAGGAGTATTACTGGTTAAAGGCTAGAATAGACTGATAAGATGCTGTCAAAGTATTAAAACCTTACAACTGGAATAAAATGTGAGGTAGCCACATGGTTAGGCAAAATAGTTTTTTTTTAGGTTTTTTGGTGAGGCTTTCATGTCCCATAAAAATTGTACTGTTGGGCATGGTGGTGGTAGCATTATGCTAGGGTTCTGTCCCATTTTGAGAGGTACTAGAGTAGAACAAGTTTTGGAATGGACAATTTAATTTCAGGCCTCTGGAATAGAGCTTACATCAACTATACTGAAAGTTAGGCTTTAAAACTGAGTCAATCATAGCAAAACAATTTAAGCAAACTCTATTCATTTTTACGAGTTCTTAACAGTATAAGGAAAAAAATGTAACAGGTCGTAGTTTCAGGCTACAAAACTGTAGTTTCTCTGCAGCGTTCTAAGGGACACTTTACAATGGATTATATTGACCTATTAAAATATTGACAAAGTTAGAGAAAATCCACAATAAAGTAAAACCAACAATTCCTGATTTTTAAACACTGAAAAAAATACCCTAAATTTGAGTAGGTAAATGAGTTTGCCAATGGAATGAGTATTTTTACTCTCAAAATAAGATAATTACATAACATGCACTTGAAATAAGACAATGTGTTTTATTTTAAATGTAAATAATTTTTTCCATGGACAAAATGTCTCTTTTACCTCCTCAATCCAAGAACAAATTTCTTATTTTAAGAAAAAAATGACTCATCTCGATTTTGATTTTTTTTTTTTACAGTGAAATAAGCCGAGTCATCTGTATATATCAACCTTTAAAAGGATAAAAAGAAACAAGCAACTTTCATATTCAGAATGAATCCTTGTAATGTCAAAGCCATTACATGGTGCTGTATGATTTTTATCAAACACGTGGCTGTAACCAATGGGGTCAGAAATGATGACTGTGTCTTAGTAGAGGCTCTTTTTAGGTATAAAATCTGATCTTTTTCATATTTCCCTCCTCAAAATACACAGTTTCATTTTTTTTTTAAATCTTAAATCAAAGAACAATTTACAAAATGATGTACATCAGCACTCAAAGGCAAAGATCAGTTTTACTTAACACACAATATGCTCATTTGTCAAAAAAAAATACAAAATATCTCAAAAAGGAAAGATTGCAATACACAGCCCAAGTACAAAGGTTTGGCACAAAGATATGTTTGACAAAAAAAAAAATCTTTATCAAAACTAGTAGATAAACCAAAGCTTTAGTAACAGCAGTTAAGACATTCTTCTGTTTTCTCAAATTATTGAAAATAAATCAAAGATCTCAATTTAGCAAACCTTTATCTTTTCCTCTTTTGGGGAAAGAAAATAAAATAAAATTAAGGTTTTGTAAAAAATGTTTTCTTTGATTGGATATTCTTTCATAATGCTGATCTCATCTAAAAAGTAGACAAAGATTCTTTGAGAACTGTTGATAGAAACCATCAGAGCAAAAGAAAATAACTGAATGCTTAAACAGGGAATTCAATCTGGGGTTGCCCTGAGTGGAGCGATTATCAGATTATTATCAGATTATCAGCCATGCAAACTGCTCCTTACTGTCATTTAACACATATACAGATTCTTTGAAAGGACACACAGTGTGAAGTTTACATTTCTGAACTAAACAAACTCTGTAAAACAACTTTTAGTGTTTAGAAATACAGTTTCTGGATTTACACCATATAAAAACTTTTTTCTAAAGCTCACAGACCTGTTAAATGAACTTTGGGGAGTGAAAGCCTGCTTCAAAAATTAAATGTGCCGCTTTCTGTTAAAACATGTTTCTCTTGACTTGTATGCTCATTTGTGTATGCTCTTATTTTTGTACTCCCTTGTGAATTCTCTTGAACAGGACAGATTTACAGCTACCGGCTGATCTGTTTATACAGCAGGGTAAAGGTCACTTGGTGTTCAAGGGAATTCTCAAAGATAACACATTCATCTCCAAAACTATACATCCTTTTTTGCTCATCTTCAGAAATAGTGTTTACAGATATGAAACTTTCAGCATTCAAGAGGAGCCATGCTATCAAAAAGATCTGAAAAAAAACAAGCAGGCATGTTCATCTTTTTTTTTTCCTTAACAAAACACCCTGAGATCAACTTGAATTAGTACAAATTTGATAAAAAAATAAATAAATAATTATGAAAACTCCAGTGTAGATCTAAAATGTACCACAACGAACACCAACTGAGAACATACTTATAGAAAAATCCTATGTTTAATTGGATAACGTTTTTGCAACTAGGATTACTTCAGGAGGTTGGTACCTTTTAACATTATATATAAAAAAAAGAAAGAAAAAAAAGAAAAAAAAAAGAAGTTTAAAATTTCAATTTATTAGCTCTAGAAAAGAAATATTAATATTATGTAATGCTTCTTAAAATATGCAGGGTTGCACAAAGTACCCTTTTTGCAACATTATGATTGTCCATTTCTTAGTCCAGTAGCAGCAGCGAAAGTAAAATGTGACACATTGGTGACATTTGGCACCATTATCATGCCAGCACTGTTAAAAAAAACAAAGTGCTTTGTGCTTCCAGAAGTCTGAACTAAATTAGTTTCACTAGTTTGACAGCTTGACACTGTTTTTTTTTTTAGGGGGTTAGTTGTGATCTGATGAGCTTAACATGATTTTTCTTAGTGTTGAGGTAGTGTTTGCACAAACAGAGCAGGATAAGCTGGCACTGGGTTTACGTTCCCCTAATTATACAATCTCCAACATTTTACTAGAAGGAATGTAATTTCTAAGCAATTTTTTTCTTTTTTGGTTTCTTTGCTGGTCCAGAAGGCTTTATGTATGCACACAGATATTTTAGTTGTAGAGTAAAACCCATCATTGTGCATCTTTTTACCCTTAGACAGCAGAGGCTTCTCTGGTGTGATCTGTAAGGTTGAGCAGAGCTAGTCTCTGATTGTTCGTCCTTTCAACGTTCTGATCCTCCTCTACAGGTAAAGCATCAGAGTCTTGATCCTGTTCAGAGCCGCCGGGTTCTGGGTCGGGATAAATTACAAGGAAACACGCAGTGAGGAAGCCAAGGAAGGAGCCCCCAGAGGCCACAACTGGAATGACACGAACACTGTCGAAAGCCTCAACCACAGATCCAAGAGCTGATGCCACCAAAATCTGGCTGATATAAACCTGGAAATAAAACAAAAACATGAGCACAGCTTAAAATTGTAAGTACATGGCTGCTGTTCACATCCAATGCTTAACTTTAGAGCTAAAGCTTGTTCATCTTTTAATTCAAAACAAAGGGATAGACAGTAAAAGGTAAAGCTTGCCTGGCAGGTTAATATAGCACAGTCTATACCAAAGCCTCTTCGAGTGTTGGCTGGACTATGGTTGATATACTGTGAAAGAAGAAAAAGTCAACATTAAACCTTTTTTGTATTAAATTTAGTTTTTTGTATAAAGATCAGTTTGAACCATTTTTAATGTAAAAACTAAATGAAGCTGTGTGGAATCCTACCTCTTTGATTTCATGGTACTGTCCGAGTAAAGCATAGGGACAGTAAGAGATACTCATGGAAATGATTCCCATGCTACTGATCATCACCATGGCAACATAAACATTAGGGAAGATTGCCATAATTGCAGTTCCTAAAAAAAAAAAAAGTTTAAGTTTGTTACAAACCTGTCAATCCTCGACAAAAGTCTGTAATAGCAAAGAAAATATTTGTGGACCTTAATATGTGCATTTTATTTATTTATTTTTTTACATAGTGTTATATCTTTCCACAGCATTTTAAGTGTCCCCAGATGAGAATGTCAATGGGATATTTTTCCAACTTAGGATTACGTTTAATATCTATGTGTTCCATTACCCTAATGAAATTATTAGATCTGGAAATGATGTAAACGAAACCAAAAAGGTCCAGTTACAAGCAGCTTACAAGTGATTGTGCTAAATGAGCAGGCCGCCATTAGCAATATATGCTCAAGTTTATCCACCAAAGACACGAAAGCTAACCTCACAATATGCTTAACTAAAGAAAAAAAAATGTGTAAAAAAAAACAGATTGCTCTTTATTTCAAAAACAGAGTATGGTGTGTGTGTTTGTGTGTGTGTGTGTGGGGGGGGGGGGGGGGGGGGGGGGGCAAACATCACATTAAACTATAATACATCACATTTGACTTACCGATTGAAAACCCAAGAGTGCCCACAACATAGATGACCCTAATACTCAGATCAAAATTATCCAGAGACTTTTGAAGAATTCCTGGAACAGAGGAGGTAAGCTTTTGGTTACTCAAGACATTCTAAATGTAAAACATGGAGCTCAACTGCATTGTATGCAACTTCCTTTTGTGTATTGCAGTTGTTAGCACAGTCTTACATACTCTGGACTTAAGAAAGTTGGTTTACCAGAGCAGACAGCAGCAGTAGCAGCATACACCACCAGCCCCCAGCAACCCATCTGTACTCCCCTGTGATAATTTAGTAGCTCTGTGGAATTGGCTGGTGCCTGATGAAATAATACAGGCACTTCAATGCAAGAAAAACATAATAAATACTTGAAATGCTATTTTAATTTATTACAGCCCACACAGAACATGCAATGTTGTGGTTTTCTCTGTAAGCGAACACATGGAGGAGTGCATTTACCTGAGGGTCTCCACTGTAAATGACCTGACCCATGAAATCAGTGTAAAATACAGATTCAGCTATAATGGAGAACCATGTAAAGAGGTGGCATACACATAGTCTCCAGAGCTGCTTTGGCATCTAAGGGAGATGGAAAATTAAGTGAGACAATTAGCCTTTTAGCTGAAAAGAGAGAGCCTACAATTTTAAAGTTGAAAATTAAAATCTTTAAAGAATTAAAACAAAACTCCATTGTGAATTTATCATGAATATTACCTATGAGCTTTAAGAGTGGAAAGAGTGGAACAAGAAATAAACTTTTAGACTGGGTTTAAAGCCCATATTTACAAAAAACATTTATACACCCCTTGCTTTTCCAAACCTGGAATATATTAAATAAATTACATAATTTTCCAAAGCAATTTGAAACACTGCATCCTAAATAAAATTCTGCTCTTTGAAAGTATTAAAGAGGATTTTTCTCAGACATTAAGTGTCCAGATTCATCTAAAATTCAATAATTGATGGATGGCATTCTTGCACTTATGGACCCCACCAAAAAAAACTGTTTCATCCATAAACTCTGGCCGTGGTGGTGCCAACAAAATATCAGCCAATACACTTTGCATACCTTCGAAAGCGGATTGGCTACTTGTTTGTCTATCAAACATTTTACGTACGTGCTGCAAATATGTTATTTACGTAGGCTCCAAACGTAACTCATATTTGCCTGGCAGTTTGCCATTATGCCGAAGCATAAAGAAGTACTCCTACGCTGGTTTGCTGCTGCGTTTTTTTTTCTTAAGCTATTTTTCACTATTTTGTGTAAACTTGAACATCAATGGCCGAAAAGAATCCTGAAAACCTAAACGTAAAAGAAAGCTTTTTTTTTTCTCGAAGTTATGGTAATTAGCAAGACGGTTTTTATTACGAATATGCTGGATTGCGTTTTATCCGTAGACCCTTATGGACAAATGGAATATAAACAGTCTAAGATTGGATTTATAATACAGCCTCAGGAATGCTTCAATGGTTGGAAGTCGGAGCTTTATTTGAGATATTCTGATTTAACATGCTGCTATATCTTTATAAATTGTGCTATGGTCCTCATAGTGTCCATAAAATGAACTTGCCGGTTGAAATGTGGAGAACCTAAGCTTTCTAAGGATGTATAACATGTCAGTACTGGTAAAAGTTTAACTGGTGTTATTTTCAAGTGTACTGCTGTAAATAAACAAAACAGACCACCAGAGTTATGGCAGGCAAGAAATTTCTCAGCATTTATCTGTCCATCAAAACTCTCAATTTTTGGGCATCCATGAAAAAGAAAAACGAAAACATTAAGATTATGTTCCTATAATATGTTGCTACAAAAGTTCCCTTTTGTTCATATTTCAATCTGTTTTCTCAGCAGTATGCAAGAGGGGAGGTAATTCTCAGGCAGGTATTTCTTGGCATAACACCAGCAGAGGTGTTTCCAGCGTATAGAACTTTTGTGAGCACTGACGCATGCGCACAATTCAAAAATACACAAACAGCCATCGGACATATCTTCCACCACAGAATCCTCTTTCATGCCTTTAACCTACACTAGCATATTTCCCTCTAATATTGTATAAGGAGGCCAGGTCTAGAGTACAAAGGTACAAAATTTATTTCACCTTGAACATGGAGAGCCAAAGCAGCCGTACAGTTGTGCCCCTCTCAGTTTCCTCGTCACTGCTTGAGCCCTCAGAAGAAAGACTGCTAACAGATGGCAGCCTCTTTTTTTTGAACATGTGCTGCCGGATATTCCGCAGATCTGTCAAGCTGCGGGAGGTGGTGATTGGCCGAGGGCTTGCAGGTCTTGTGCGTCGCAGTTTACAGCGTTGTGTTCCCACTCGACCGTAGTATGAAAAGGTAAAGGAGGGCTGAAGATGAAGAAAGACCAACATACATCTTTAATAATCCCAAAGGGAAATCAGATGTTGTAATGGGGCTCATTATTTAAGAACTCAATTCCCTGAAAAATGATGTGAAAACAAAATATACACAACTGTACCTGTCTATAGAAAGTTGGTCGAAGAGGCCGTGAGGGAACTGCAGTATGGGCAGTACGGTTCACGGGTTTGGTGGAGGAGTGATCTTTAACAGCGTTTGAGGCACGAGAGGAATAGAATGCAGCATTAATGCCATTAGCAGCGCTATCATTCTAAAAGGGAAGAGAGAAAAGGTAAAAAAATAAATAAACATGAATTAAATGTTAATACATTAATTACAAGCAGAGATTGTATGCCTCTGCAGAGTATTGTAGTTTTAGTTAGCCAAATAAGCTTAGGAATAATCCTCACACTTTAGTAGTCAATTACTAAAAATGATTCTAACCACACATAAAAATTGCAGTTGTATTCACAGTGTATGATTTTACTGATCTTACAAGTGTATTCTCTGACGCTGAACTGATCTGAGGGATAGAAGGCTGACCATTTGCTGGATCCTTTATCTGAGGGCCATCTGTATTCTCAGACTCTACGACAACCACCCCATCTGTGGGGTCTTCAGGAGGAGATGACGGTTCCACACTGTTTTCTGACGGCTTGAAGGCATTGTCCAGATCATTTGGTAAGAAATTCGTCTCAGTCAAGAAAACTTGTCTGTCTAGGTGAAGGTCCGAGTCCAACTCGATTGTAGCATCTGGCATGGCGAGAACTGAATCACTTTTACTCCGAACTCTGTCCACGGCTAGGAAATCCATTTCCCCTCCCTCAGGATGCAACTCTTTCTCTGCTTTGGAGGAGGCTGGTCCAAAAGCGTTCTCCTCTGCAATTGCCTCGAGAGAAGTCTGTGTGTGGCCAAGCAGTTTTAAAGACCACTGACTGGAGGATTCTACCCCATGCCTGGATAAAGCATTGGTCCTCTCAGGGATACTGAACATATGCAGTGTGACAGAAATAATGAAGATAACCGCTGCAAACATGAAGAGGACTTGTTCTTGTGATTTGAATGCTCTACCCAGAGCTGTGCCCGTCCAGTCGAGGCCTCCCAACATGTAGCCAACAGCCCCACCAAGTCCTAAAAGACCAAAAACACAAGAGGGTTGGCAGCATTTCTGGATTTTAAAATGACAGCTTAATTTGGAACTCGATTTTGTTTTTATGCTGATATGCTAAATTAGAAATAAAAATTGACTAACTTCAATGTAAATAAAATCCTTTAGATCAAGACTGTTGCTTGGCGAAGGCATTCAGACCCCTTTAATTGTGTAAAATTCAACCACAAACTATTTTGTATCATTTGGAATTGAATGCCAAACCTCAGGGATCTGCCACCTGTTGCTCTATGAGCCCCTCACAGTGGCTCCTATCAACTTAATATGAGGACTGTTAAAATATAAAGAGACAGGTTTTGGCAGCTTTATTGTTTTCAAACAATACCTGCATGGCATTCATATGCTTTGATCAGAAGCTTTTAATTAACCAAACTCTGGCTGTAGGTTTAGGGTAAGTCTTTCTGGAAGGTGAACCTCAACCACAGTGTTAAAAGAAAAGTCTGTTCATATTCTGAATTCAAACTTCTAAAAGTGCTTTAAATATAAAGTTATTACCTACTGTTCAATAAATTATAGTTTTTAATTAAGAGTAATTTTCATTTGAATGTGCTTTACTGGGGGCATCCATTTTTGGCAAAGAACACTACTGCCACCTAGCAGTTTGTGACATCACGGTGTGGTATTGGCTGTTGAGCAAGTCCCAAAGCTCTATCTATTTGTCACTGAAGTGTTTATTGAAGGTGGCTACATATGACGTGTTTTTTCTTTGGCAAGTGCAATGGCAAATCCTCCCTTTTCAAGTTGTTTTTTTTTACTTTTACCGGATGTATTGCAACATCCAACTCCCCATGCACGTGGGCATTATCACTTTAACTATAGTTCTCGCAAATTTCAATCGTGAAACCTAAAATAATTGTTCTTATTTGCAGGAGTGTATAATAGTTCCCACTGATTTTGCTTGTAAAGCGGGGAGAATGTTGCTCGGCTTACCGCACCGTGACATCACTGTCAGAGATATCAGGAGTGAGGCGTTACTATAATTGGGCAAAAATGGCCGCTTCCAGACCTGGTGATCCCGACAGAAATTATTATTTAAATTTTTTTACTGATTAACGCGCAATTCATTAAATCACCGGGAATGTATTAGTTTTAGGTATAGATAATGATCCATTGATTCTTTCTTGCTGACTGGACTTTTAAATCTTTTCCTTTTAAATCTCTGGCAGCCTCTAGCGGTGAGATCATACCAAATGGGATAGACCACCAAAGGAAAAGAACCTGGTAGCTTTTCCCACCGAGCATCAGACATATCTGTGGAAACTTTTGTTGAGACGCGCTGCTCTAGATGTGCTTCTGACTTCAAAGTGCATAACCATCCAGGTTGA
This sequence comes from Cyprinodon tularosa, assembly GCF_016077235.1. Taxonomy (NCBI): domain Eukaryota; kingdom Metazoa; phylum Chordata; class Actinopteri; order Cyprinodontiformes; family Cyprinodontidae; genus Cyprinodon; species Cyprinodon tularosa. The sequence goes on along the minus strand of NW_024039623.1, from coordinate 47,737 downwards.
AGTGTTGGACCTCTTTGAAGCACATGAGATGTTTTCAGTCTGAAGGCTAAATAACAGCCCTTTATAAATCTCTGAGAACTGCACTGGACAAAATTAACCAGTACTTCTTAAAAGATAGTTTGTCCATAAATGGACTCTTGTTTTATTCACTTTGTGACTTTTCATTCAGTTTGTTGTACTTGTACGATATTGATTGACGTGTTTGCCGTATACCTCATTTTAAAAGTTAACAAATAATAGAAAAACAAAAAGTAAACATGCATTTAAAAAGTCTTATATATAAGTCTTACCAGCACAGAGGCCATGTATATTCAAAGCCATGTCTTGCTCATCAGTATCAGCAACGTCAAGAAGGTAAGCTGTGATTGGTCCCTCAGCAGCATCAGCACAGAAATCCAGCACCACAACACCAAGAACAGTGAGGACGATACCAATATGCTGCTGGTTTGGTGTGTCACCAATAGAAAGGCCTGAAACAAATCCAAACACACACATCGAGTTACCCTGCCAGACATGTAATCGATACACCAGCGTTTTTGTTCTGAAACTATGTCTCACCAATTACCGCTCCGTTTAGAAATAGTGCCACACCGAGGAGCACTCCTGTGCAGAGAGCTAGAATGAATGGTCTCCTCCGGCCCCATCGCAAAGTGCAGCCGTCACTGGCTGAGCCAATCAGTGGAGTGAAGATGAGACCCAGGATGGGACTGAGAAACCAGGTTAAACTATAATACTTCTCAGGAAGACCTAGACAAAACAAAATGGAGTCAATCATATCAAAATTCAGAATATAGCCAAGAGAAGACAGCCGCAGCAGTTAAACTAGGTTTATGGTGAAACCCTGCCTCATAATTTATCTTCCTATGATCATTCTAGAACTGGTATAGCATCACATTTAGATCCTGTCTTCTACTTTAGTCTGTAACTGCACAATATTAATGGAGGGAAATGTTGCTCATTTTACAACTATGTTATTTCTTCCTGGAAGGTAATCATTAAAAATCTATTGGAAAATATGATGTTTCTCCAACATGCACATTCGGAATACAGACATAGTAACCAGATAAGGCGCAGGATTTTCTCCCATTTCTAGCTGACTACCTAACATCCTTGTGAATGAATAGCTGGCCTGGCTAACACAAACATAGGATTTTAGTTTGTTGTGGACCTACATGTTGTGGACCTACAGCAATACATAAATAAAACATAAAATGAGGCATGCTGGTAGTGAGAGAACTCTTAGGTGGATCTGGTCTTTGGCAGAAAAAACACCTATAGTTTGGTCATGAAAAGCATAAAATACTAGTTTGTATTCAGACAGTTTAAGACTTGTAATGCTTCTAACAAACCTTACAGTTAATAACCTTTTTTGTATGTTGACACCTGCTTACACAACAGTCACCAGTTTTGTGCTCAGTAACAAAGCCTTCTTTTTAACTCTATGATAGAAAATGTTCAGGAGTTCTCATTTCATCATAATTTTGATTGACGTGATTGAAAGAAGATACTGGATTTGCTTATTTGTGTGAAGTATAAAAAGCTGTTTATTTCCAACATTACATCGGATTAACATTTTTAAATAAAAAAAATGAAACCATGTTTAATTAACTGTGATTAATACACTTTTCAAAACATAACAGCTCACTGTTTAGTTTAAAATGAGGTTGGATGAAGTATAAAATTTGTAAATTCTACCCCTGTACCTCAGACACAGAACTGTCCATGTCTCATTATATAATAGATCAGTCAGTTACCATAAGTTAAAATGCCTTAGTTTTACAGTTTCTATTGAAAAAATAACTATCAAAGTTAATACAGATAACAGAAAGGTAAGACAGCTGCATAAAGAATTGCAGTTTCTAACAAAAATAAACATAACATTTTCATTGTATAACATTTATACAATGAAATATATTCTTTAAAAAAAAAAAAAACTTTTACCTAACTTTGTACAACATAAAAGTAATCCCAGGGTAATCCCCCATGTAGTTAATTTACTTAGAAAGAATTGGCAGTAAAAATGCCTGTAGTTTACAAAACACAAACCTAATGTGTTACTAGATCCTTTGGGCAAACAATGTTAATGTTTCTGCTAAAAACATTAACAATCATGAATGCAAATGGAAAAAAAGTTCCTTTTACCATGAATGCTCCTCTCAGATTCTCTCAAATTCTCATACGATCTTTTATAAACGTTATCCTGAATAAAGAGTCAAAACTTTAGTCAAAAATGTAGGTCTCCAATAGGGAACCTTTGGAAAAGTCAAACCGATGCTTCAAAAATTGTTCATAACCACAGTAAATGAAGTTAACTTGATATGTATTACATTAAAAGAAAAGAAAAGCAAACCTAAAATGTGCTGTGTCATGCATTCTTCTCATACCTGGCCAGGGGAAGCCGCCTTTGTTTTATTTCTGCTACGCTGGCAGGGTTGACAAACTGTAGCCCCTCATTGGGTACGGAAGTTACATAACACAGATATGCAGCCAAGGACACAAACTAATTCAGCCTGTCTAAGATTTAACGATAACCGTAACCTTAAAAAAAGATGACATTTTTCTGCGTTTTGTGGTGACAAGCTGCACATGTCAAAGTCTTTTTGATGATAATAGTGCTCTACAAAGTCAAACCCCATCATTCAGATGATAAAGTAATCCCAAAGTAGCAAAGTGTGGGCATAATGCTTTAATGTCCTGAAACAGTTCAGAGGAATGTGGCCATAATTTCATACTAAAATACATCAAAGAAATTATGACCACAGCTTTTAAATGTAAAATACAGTAATCCTACTTATATTCTTCTAAACATTTAGCTACTGATGTAAAGTGACTAGCTTTTTCATCTATTACAAGTATGGAAATAAAGAGACATAGAAAATACCATGTGTTTTTTCAGCTCTTATATTAGTTCACTGGTGAAAGTAAAAAAGGTTACTGAACTGGTTATAGAGATTAGAGCTGTACCCACCTATCTGTAGAAGCACTGGCGTCACTAGAGCAGTTTCCATGGCATAGCAAAACTCACGTCCAAACATCACAGCTGCATGCATCACCCAGCGATACCAGGGGATCGGATCTGTTCTGCCCTCTTCATCCTCACTATTTTCATCTTCCCCGACATTGCTGGCATTTATTTTGTCAGGCAGGTCCATGACCTTACTTTCCTCAGCTTCTTCCATTTCTGGCTGGACTTTATTGGAATAATTTCTGGTGAGTTTGTTTCACAACTTTTAGCAAATCCCCCCTAAACAAGCTCCACTAATGTATATTGAAGCAAGACAAATCAAGTTTAAAAAATGGTCCATAACATTCATCTTGGGTCATTGATTGGAGTAGATGCATTTTATTTTTAAATGGCAGATCAGCTAAATAAGTGGAAATTAAAAATTAGAATGGGATAAATTAGCAAGGATGGTTCTGATGGTGATCTAAAAGTGGTAGGGATCCAACACTTGTAAAGATGTTGCTACTTTTAATTTTCAGATGTTTTGTCTGTAGAAACCAAGCAAATAATTGAAGGGGTTTTTGTGCAGATGCAGCTGGATTGGAATCAGTAGGTGACTGCAAAAAAACAACAACAACAAAATGAGTTGTACCATTAACAAGGTTTAACATGTAGCACAGAAGCTAATATATAAACACGCTGTAGGGGAGAGATGACATTTTAAATGCAGTCTCTTGCAAAAATATGAATACCTCTTGAACTTATTCACATTTTGTCACATAGTAGCCATGATTTTTTTTTATTTCTTGTGGATTTTTTTCTCTGATAGATCAACCAATTCAGTTCTAGTAGAACATAACTGAAAAAAAGTATAGATGCATTCGGAACTGTTTTGTACAAGTAAAATCTTAAGAGGACTTGCATACGTGGGTGTTAGAACTTAATACCCTAAAGGGAAATCACCAATCAACTCCCATCAGATGTCCATCTTATTGCATTTTAACCTCAGCATAACTTTAGTGTTTTGCAGTAGCAGACCATCACAGCAAATCCCCTGTGAAGCAGGGCAATTACGATATTATTCAATGATAATAGGTTTTGTCAACAGAATTGATGGAAATATCAGTGATGTAAATAATCTGCATTCTTTAAAAACAACCAGATAACAGGCAGCAAATAATTTGAAATTGGGGCAGAGGATAAACTTCCCACGAACAAATTGGGCTAAATATAGAGTCAGAACTAAAATGAAACTATTTATCTACTTGTTTTATACAGTTGACAGAGCAAAAATACAGCCTCTAGATGGGCAAGCCAGCAGAAGCGTAGCCAGAAAATTTTTTATAAGGGTGGCCAGACAAAAACCAATGTACACTGAGGGCTGGCCGAAAGTAGATAGCACCAGAACCTCAGGGTCAATCTACAGCGTTCCTACTGGAAAATTTACGAGCAAAACATCCATATTTTCTAAATAAAGACAAACTAAACTTTCCTACAGTCTTAGCTAACAAATAGACACATATATTTAAACATCTGTGCTTTCTGGATAAAAGGTATATTGGATAAAATTCTTTCAGGTTTGAGTTCTGGGGCGTACTTTTTTCAAGTACTAATATCTACACAAATTGATTATTTAAGTTCTTATTACAATTGTTATTTATCTATGATTTCACTAAAGACTCCTAGATGAATTGCAGAGAGATCATTTTATTTACCCCATATAACACCAAATGTAGTTCTTTAATGTTAGTATATTGATGTGCGTAATTAACCACAAAAAAATCAAGTCGAACTCAGCTCCGCAGTGAGATGGAGCTGCTCTGACTCGTCTATCCAGAAGCCAAACAAATAGAAGAGGAATATGAAGCTCACTAGAGTGAAACGCACTGCCTTGGCAATTTGTGCAATTTTGTGATCTGAAAGCCCAAAGAAGAAAAGGCGACAACATATTTGGACAAAGACATGACTAAGCAAACGTGGCTACTACGGTCTGTTAATTTCACAAAAAGAACTCTATTTTACTTATTACACCTACGCCATCCTTCTGTGTTTACATCTGAGAGGAGGAAGAAGAAAAAGAAGAATCCTTGTTTGCGCATGACCACTAAGCTATTTTCCCACAACGACCTCATGATTCCTGATCGGGAGTTGTTCATGAGAGGCTGATCGCTCCTCCTTACCCCCTGAACACTACGACTCACAATCAGGCTGAAAGTCGGCCCGATCCAAAGATTCTTGCACGACAGGAAAATCGCCCCGAAAATCTCACAGTGTACACCCGGCTTTAGAGGGAATAAAATGGTAGGGGTTGACCACCCCTGGCCCCCCATCTAGCCCCGCCCCTGCAAGCCAGTAGAGAAGGAAACAAATCAATTTGGAATTGCAAAATCTGAACACGTTGTAGGAGTGTAAATACTTTTGCATAATACTTTCCAATAAAGTGTCACGAGTATTTAGTACTTTTTGCATCCCCAATAGAAAACAAGAAGTCCTCCCAGGCTTAAACGAAAATGTAGTTTTGCTTCATAATAAACATACAAAATATGTCATTAGATTTGAAGAAGGAACTGAATATATCCAGAGGTTGGCTACATGATTTTTTTTTTCCATTCATAAACTAAAGCTTGAGCTGCTTCACATTCTAACTTTTAATAGGTGTAAACCAATAAACCTTACATCAGAGGCACAACAAAAGCCACATAAAGAAATAAACCACTATTGCAACACACTGTTGTGCAAGTGTTGACTATGTAGATGGACAGATCTGCCTAAAAAAGGCACATGTACTTTGAATGCTGGTGTCATTTAACTCTGAGGATATTAGGCTTTTCTACTCTTTTCTATATTTCCCTGCAGGCCACTGCTTTAACTTTCAGCTGCGGATATGCGACGTTTGATTTCTGCTGCTTGTAGATTAGGAGCTCGATCCGCGCGAATAATATCCAGAACGTGTTCTATACGAAAAGCAAAAACATTAACTTTCATTACAAAGTATTTAAAGTTTCCCTTTGAAAGGAATGCAGGGGAGCGCTTGTGTAACTTGTCAAGGCTTGTTTTGCTGGAAATAAAAACTCCTTGGCAAACTTTACCTATCCCGCCTATCCTTAACCGCAACTAAAGCCAAGAGTTTTTTTGTTTAACAGGCAACAGCAGCAGAAGTTATTCCATTAAAGCGGCTCATTCGTGGACGCTGACGTTAACCCTACCTTGACTAAGGTTTGACTTGCTAATGTTACCTTGACGAGCTAAACAGGCTAAAATAAAAACTACCAGCAAACGTTTACGACTCGTCTCTGGAAAACCAATAAATAAAGGACATACCTAGACAACTCATATCTCTGCTGACACGGAGCTGTTTCCGGACTTTGAAAATTTCACGGGAAATGTCCCCATAAAAACGTCAAAATGGGGCTAGCGTTCCGGGCTAACCTTCACCAGCGACTGTATGGCACACGCGCTCCACTCATCAATTTCAATGGTTTCCACAGTAACAAGGAGGGGGTGTGGACAAAGATGTTTAACGTGACGTCAAGTAAAGAAACAAATCAGTATCATATTGCACTACTTACCATATGCTCTAATTGTTTCTTAAATCCTCATAAATTAGAGGTTGACTGCGCACGTATGGAATACAAACGATTTGCTTATTTTGGAGATATTTGGTCTCAGTAGACTAACCGATAGTGTAAATATCAGTAAGCAGAGTGTGCAGTTGCTTTGGGGCACTGCCATACATTCTGATTAGGAAGAATAATAATTCAAGATATCTTAAATTTTGACACCGGATTTGTCATTTAAAGCGTCACACGCTGATTTTTTTTCTTCCTGTGGATTAGACTGACAGTAAGGAATTTTTTAGGAACGATTCTCCTGGAAGCCCATTAAAAAGATCATTACACATTTTGACTATTTAGAATGTCAATTTAAGATATCTTTACTGAAAAAGCTGAGTAATTCAAGATATGTTTAATTCATTTAGAAATATCTTAAAAGGAAAGAGTCGAAATTACAATTCAAGATATCTTTAAATTTGTTTTGTCTAGTCAATATTTGCTTTTAAGATATCAATAATTAAGTTTTCACTAGTCAAAACTGCATATCTCCTATTCTTAAACACATTTACGATATTATGAAGTATGGTGGCATTTGAGATATCTTTAATTAGAATTATGACTAGTCAAAACTAAAATCGGGATATCTTGAAATTACTTTATGACTAGTAGTAATTTAATCGTAGACATCTGAAATGTGTATTTCAGATAGTACGTAATTCATTCGAGATATCTTAAATTGACTTGTCCATACAAGTTAATGGTATATCTGACATCATTTCGAGTAGTCAGAATGTAATTGGAGATAATCCTGAATAGGTATTTTCACTAGTCAAAATATAATTAGAGATATCTTAAATAGCTAAAACGTCTAGTCATAAAACAATTTGAGATATCTTGAATGTAAAGGCGGTACAACCGAATTTATGTTAAACAGCTGCCATTGACACCAAGGTAAATCCCTACGCAATTCTGGACTAGGATGTCTCTTTACAAAATTCACCTTTAATACACCTGATAGTTTGACAAGTGACCGACCCTTATTTATACCCCAACTAATGGCAGGTTTCAACAAGATGGTGAGCCGGTTAAATACGACACCAATAGCAAAGCAGACAGTGGTACTTTTAATTACTATGTTAATAACTGTGTATACATGTAGTTCATTAAATGGTTGGTATAAAAAAAAAATACACTCCTATAATATGTTTCAAACCGAAATAAACATCTTAAAAGAACAATGCATTTGAGTATTTAATTTTTTACAATACGACTTGGAATTATGGGTAATCCATAGCGTCGATTAAAAACATGGGATGGAGTGTTGTACTTCATATGGGGCCCACCAAGATAATGTTGCTTACGGTCCTATTGTTGTGTCGTTACGCCATTGAGACTATCCCAGTATAATAATATATAATTAAGAATGTAATCCCAGTTATATGATACATTGAGAAGTTTATAACTCAGTCAAAAATGTCCCAAGATATGTGTTTACACATTTGCCTTATCCAGAAATATATTATCTTGTAATTTATATACATTTTTGCATTTTATTTTATACTGTGAAATACTAGAATTTGCATATAACTGTTGGTCAGGTCACAAAATTTAGATATCAAATCATATGTTATGAGCAAACTTTTAACCAGTATTTGAGTGACTGTTTTACCAAGTACCTCTTAACTCTTTCTTGAGAAATTTCTTGGATGACAACTTACTACTTTTATTTACACTTAGACTTAGACAGATATATTTGTCTTTTTTTTTTCTTTTTACACAAGTGTAAAACAAAAAGAAATTTAGCTTAGAACAGCTCTCTGGACAATTAGATTTTTTTTTAAAGTGCAGCCTTGAAAAATAGTAAAAAAATATATGTAAAAACAGTAATATAAACATATGACTGTAAATGTACAGTTCTAACATTTGATCAAATAGTTGTTAAAGTAGGACTACCCTTTGGGAAAAAAATGTGGGTACTCTACCTGCTTCAACACATAGTCATCACAGCTTAGTAAAATGGGAATTTGTATATGTCTGTGTGTTTGAAAATCTGTGGAGCTTACCTGAGATTTCAAGGATCTTATTTTGCCTTTAGAATTCCTCCATGGCATGGATTAAATAAAGACTGCAGTCAAGATATTCTTAAAATCTTTGGTCCATATTGACAGCATAATACAGTTGTAGTTTTGTTGGATGAGACCTTTATTCTATTGTTCTCAATTGCAGCAAGATTTAGTAAATGTGAAGGTCACTGAAGTGCAATGAAAGCATTGGCTGAAAAAAAACCACATTGAGGTAATTTGCAATTTGCAAATAGCCATAAAAGGACAGATACCCCCTGGTCATAACCATAACCAGAAACAGGGTCAACATCAACTGTTGATTCAAGGGAAAATAAATCCATACATCCATGATGTGTACACCAAATTCTAGCACTACTATATGTCGCAGCTAAACTTGAAATTCGTCAGACCAGTCAACATTTTCACTATCTGGAATTGTCTAATTCTGATTTTAGCCTCAGTTTCCTGTGGATTGATAGCCTGTGCTGTTTTCTGCTGCCACAGCCCATCTGCTTCAAAGATTGATATCTGAAAGATGGTATTTCACGTAAATTTGGATGACAATGGCCTAGGATGCAATGAGAGGCTCACCACTGGTGACTTGATGTCCTCAGGGTTATTTCATCAAGGTTTTTGCAACCACACTACGGTACAGCTGTATAAATTCAGACTATGGAATAACCACAGTGCTCTTATTGTTGGACCTTAGTGCAGCTTTGGTCTTTTTTGATTCTATTAGAGCACCCGGAAAACTCAATTGGCCTTTCTGGTAAAGCACTTGACTGGTTTAATTCATCTTGAAGGACATTGACATTTACAGTGGGGACTAATATCGAAGCACAATCTTTAAAAACTTACCCAATTATTTACCTTTTGTCAGCTTGATAACTGCAGCTGTGTCTTCACGGATCTGCCAAATAAATGTATCACACAGCTCCAGTTGATCTGAGATAGTGCTGCCCGCTTCTTCACTAAAACTTACAAAGTAAAGAACATTGCCATAGTTCTAAAGTCCTTAAACTGGCTTCCCATTTTCAGAGAAACATAGACCTACTTCTGGTATTTTATGAATTATTGAATTGCAAAACCACAAAATACTTTACAGACTTGTTGTTAGGGTATCAACCATCAAATTAGGTTTTCTAGTTCAAGCCTGCCCAGAACTAAAAATGGAGAAGCAGAGTTTAGTTTCTTTATGCTCCACATATCTAGAACAAACGTCCAGAATTCTATAAAAGTGCTGAAATCCTGGTTTGCCTTAAGTCAAGATTAAAAGCCTTTTTACTTTTAGCGCTGCATTTTGCTGTGCTATTTAGACTATTATCTGAACATCTTCAGTATAAATTTCTAGTCTAACTTTTTATGCCATTTCCATGTACTGTCTTCTATGTATTTTCTTATGTCCTGATTATGTATATGATGTTGAATTCTCTTCTTACTGAAATGTGCTATACAAATCAAACTGCCTTGCACTTTCTTACTGGTCTTTACTGGATATTTTATGTTTAAACCCTGATATGTAAACCTTAGACATGGTTGACAAAATTCCAGTAGATTGGGAGTTTCAGAAGTACTCAGACCAAGTTGTTTGGCATCAACTGTTCCACGTTTAGTGAGAACCTGATCAGAGTTCATTTGATTAACTGTTTTCTTTCCAAGACAAAGCAATATATGGAGCTAGTCTACTATATATAGTATTACTTAATCAGTGGTACTATATTCCTTTTATTTGTCAGCTCTGTTCCAACAGTGTGTGTTGACAAAATGCAGGTCACTTAGGCCTTGTCCACACGAAGTCAAAATGAACACGAAACGCTAATATTTTCCAGAACGTTTGTCTTAAAGACGGAGACGTAAAATAAATGTGATTGACCACATGAATGCATGAAAACGCTGCAAAATGTATGCCAGGCCTGTAAGTGGCGCTGTGGTGCCAAAGCAAAAATAGGCGAAAACAGGCAACGAAATATTGGGCATGCGCAGTAGTATTTATACAACAACCAAACCGGAAAACCCCTAGAAGAAGAGCCAAATCGATATTGCTCTGTTCTTCCTGGAGATATTCCAGAAGAAGAAGATTCTGTTGTAAGCTTGACAGCAGGGTGAGTAGCATGAGCAACAACCATTCAACACAGTACGGCGCCATTGTTGTTGTGATACTATGTCGCGCATGCGTGTTTAGAGGCGACGCTATGACGCATGCGTGTAAGAAAAAACATGCGGTCAGAGCTTAAAGATGGAACCGCGAAAACGGTGTTTCAAAATCTTCCCACTCTGAAGGCTTAATAAAAAAAAGATCGTTTACAGACCCCAGAAACGCCGGCTTCGTATGGATAAGAGGCTGGTTTGGTGAAAAATTAGTGAATTTAGGCCAGGGTTTGACTTCGTGTGGACGAGGCCTTAGACCTGGGTTCGTGTAAGGTTTCTTCCTGTTAAAAAGGGAGTTTTCCTGTCCACATGTCACTTCATGCATGCCAGCTATGAGCTGCAAAAGTCAATAACATAATGGAGGTGACTGTCCACTGTTGCTAAGTGCCCATTAGAAGGAGAAAATTCTGCAAAATTATTGACTAGATGCAATGTGCTGCATGTATGGATAGAAAATATTTTAACCAGTGAGACCATATGATTTAAAGTGATTCTGTAAAGTGCCTTAATAATCTTAAAAAATAAAAAAGTTTAGGGTAGTCCTGAGTTGTAAAACAGCAGATATCACTCCTTAATATTTTTTAAATTTGTTAAACACCATTTGTACATATTGAAATCACACAAAAATGTGGCTGAACACTGCAATATGACAATATTTCTATACTGTAAGGAAATGTGCTTAGTCACTTAAAATCAATGATCAGCTCATAAAAGAATTGAAGGTATAAAAAGTCTTAATAATCTTTACAGGAGCATTTTTTGTTTGTTTGTTTCTGGCTATTGTCTAAAATCTGCAGCTAAAAATATGTCAATATCATCACTGTTCATCATTTAATTGTTGTTAAATGGTAAATTTTAATACTGAGGCATATTCACAGAGTTGCTATAACTGTACTCAGTAGTTGCAAGAGTCAGGATTTAAATATGAACATTAGGAAGTATTTAGTCAAAGGAATACAAAGAAAATGTTTCTTTTTACCTTTAAATGTGAATGATGAAGGTATATGTCAGGATATCTGAAGGAACTTCACGAGACTTTATTGGTTATCCTGTATTTTATACAAGCTATGATACAAAGGTCCTTGAGTAGTCTTCTTATACGCAACATCATCCAATCAAAGCCCTGGGTGATGAGGATGCCTTAGCATGATGTAAAGCTTAGTTGTGTCAGGTGTCATTGCCCATGTAGCTGATCACAGCAAACTAGGATTCTTTTGAAAGTCTTGAGCTGAAGATCAGTCATAACACAGTAAAGCTGTTTTCACCATTTAAAGAAAACATTTATGTATGTCAAACTTAAATCTTCTTGTTAAAGCAGTTTTATGGTATGATATTACTCTCCAAAATTCGCCCCTGCTGTACACTGGGAATCCTGGTCATCATGATCCTGCTATTGGTGATGGCATTAACTATCCCTCCAGAGGCCTTGGAGCTGTGCTGCATACTGACAATGTCACCACTGGTCTGGTCTGGCTCAGCACGACGCAAAATATGTTTCATTGTGGCCTACAGACAGTAAACAGTGGTAAATAACTTAACTAGTAACAAATCAAAATAATAATTAACAGTTTTTAAGACATATACAGTTAGTGAGAAAGAGTGGGAAGACAGAACTTCAAGACTCACCTTGAAATTATTTGTAATAAAGCAGTACACAACAGGATCCATACAGCTGTTCAAGCTGCTTAGAGTGACGGTTAAGTGGTACACGATCACTTGATGGGGCATGTCAGGGTAGAAGTACAACAAAACCTACAACAACAAAGAAATTATATATATATATATATATATATATATATATATATATATATATATATATATATATATATATATATATATATATATATATATATAGTGCATGGATGGATGGAAGGATGGATGGACAGATATGTTTCTCTGACTCACCTGTCTGATGTGAAAGGGAGTGAAGCAGATGGTGAAGATGATCAACACAGTTATCAGCAGCTGGACAGCTCTTCTCCTTCTCTTTCTTAAGACAAGTGAGATGCAAAACTGTAAATCAAGCAATCGGGGATCTCAAAGCATCAAAAGTTATTCTTCAGGCCTCTTCCCTCCTTTGAAACTCAAGCTTTAACTGGTGTATAAAAGTTCAGATTTACTTTATTCTTCAGTTGCCCTTTACCTGCTCTGTTGCATCAGATGGCGGTCAGTTAAGGCCCACATAATGCGCAGTGTAAAGACAACAATGACAATGAGGGGCAAGAAGAACTCAGTGATTGTGAGGAAGAGGAGCTTTGAGATGCAGCACTCTGTTTGCTGGAAAGCAGTGGAGAGGAAGGAGTATGTAACCACGATGGCAAACAGCCAAACCGTAACGCACACAAGCTTGGCCACGCTGGAGTTCCTCCAACGACGGGAAGCTTCAACCTGCAAAGACAAAGCAGTTCAACAGGTTTTTAACATCCTGATAAGGGATTAGCAGGACACTATTTATCTTCAAAGACTGAATTGAGAAAGATGTTTGTTTAACTCACCTGCACAATGGCAAGGTAACGGTCAACACATATGCAGGTTAAAAACAAGATACTGCAGTACATGTTCACAAAGTAACTGAAGATGTGCAAATAGGAGCAGGTGAGACAAGCTCCTCCACTGTAGTAGAGTGAGATGCGAGTTGGCAGAGAAAGATTCACCAAGAGGTCGGTTACGGCCAGGTTGATGGTGTAGATCACAGAGGAGGTCTTTTGCTTCGTTCGGTAGCAAAAGACGTAAATTGCAACTGAGTTGAGCACCATGCCCACCTGGAAAAATAGAGGACATAAAATGCCTCACAAAAAAAATCAAACAGAAAATGCCCTAGGACTTTTCCAGCTTCTCGTGTTGCAACTCTACCCTTCAATTAATTTTATAGACACTGTATTTGAAACACCAATTAAACAATAACAAACGTTGTGAAGTAAATATATTTTAGCAAACTACAGTGTCTCTTTCTACATGTTAAGGGTTGCTGAACTGTGTTCTGGGTCCCTACACTGCAAAAACAATCTAGAAATAAGAAAAACATGTCTTACATTAAGTGTATATACCCCTAATTTGAGTAGGTAAATAGGAGAATCTGCCAATGGAATGAGTATTTTCACTCTTAAAATAATATAATTAAACTATATGCACTTGAAATAAGACAATGCAAATGTTCCTTTTATTATTCTAAATGTGAATTGTCTCATCTCCTAAACTCAAGACAATATCCACTTATTCTAAGAAAAAAAATTATTTACTGTTACCGTAATTGTTTTGCAGTGTATGACTTCATGATGCTGTTTGTTCTTTAATATTCAATAAAGGTTATTGGTTACTCTATATTTAACCTAGTATCAGTATAAAGAAGGCCAAATAGTTATTAACTACAAATGGAAAAACTTCAAACAGCGATAGAAATGGATAAACATTATGAAGAAGTTTTGTTGAGACCTCCTACCAGGAATATGACAGAGTTTATAACCATCAGTGCAATCCAGAGGCCGTAAAAGTCGTTGTAGAGTCCTTCGTCTAAGTGAGCCAGTCTTTCAAGATAAGCTCCCATGTCACTCCTGTTTGATTGTCTGGCTGTTAGAGGCAGCGTGGAAAATGAGGTGTTGATAGAAAGCCAGGATTCAGTATTGCTGCAGTTCATCATGTTGGAGATGTGATGATACACATTAAGAAAATTAAGATGGGGTAAAGATGATTGTGGAGATGCTGGTGGCTTGGTCATAAACTGTAAGAGAGAAAAACGCTCAATTAAATTATCTGTTAAAAAAGCAGCCTGCATGACTTTTAATGGTTTTCTTTTATCCCTCTAAATGTTGGATTCAGCATCTCAATAGTTATTAATTGTTACCAAGCTATACTGTTCACCTCTTGCTGGAATAAAACTTCCTACTCTCTGTTGCAAAAGTATTCAGACCCCTTGCATTTATCACATTTTATCACATTGCATCTACAACCTTCAATGTATTATATCCGCTTTTTATGTGGTTGTGTCAATTTTGGGCCTGAATTCATTTATGAAAACAAGCACAGACAGACACTCTCTGTCCAGTCTGGCAGAGCTATGAAAAATTTCCAAAAAACCAACAACGAAAACCCACCAAGAATAATGCTGTAACTTTGTAACTGCATTCGAGGACTTTCATAATTCTAAAAGCAGAGCATTTTACCATTTGTCCTGCTGAGTCCTGACACAGATCAGAATTCAGGATGATTTCACTCAGACTGAACACTTCTTGTAGGGAGTGAAGTTCCCCACTGTGGGACAATAAAGGGAATTACATTACATTTAATACGATGCAGTTATGGCATCAGCTTCCAGCTTTATTGTAGTCCAAACATTATTGAATCAAAAAGAGTCCAACTATCCACATTAAATGATTTTTTTGTGTTGTATTGTTTTCTGCTCCTCTTCACTCCAGAGGGGGACATGATTAACATGCAGTACAGTGATTGGGATGCAGTCTGTGTTAAATGTAAATGAAGTGTAACTTGCACATTTACACAGTCAGTAATTTGCCATGTCTTTTGTTGTTTCTTTCTTGTTGCCACTGGGTTTGACTTTTAGTTGAGATTTATTTTTTCTTTTCTTATTTCTGTAAGATGAGTCTTTGCTCCTTACAGGGGAGATATGGGACTCTCCTTTCTACACTCATGATTGTGATTGGTCTGCTACCTTGAACCTGCCCCTTTATATGTTTACGTTCACAGATTCATGATCAGTTAAAGCTGGATCGAGATGGCGAGTTGATAACCAGCTTCGTGGCACCGCTGATCCTGATTACCACTGTTGTGGATAGGTTAAACTGGATGAACTGGAAGTGACCCTGCTACATTGAGCTTCCTTCATGGTATAGGCCTCTGGTATCACAATAAAAACATGATTCAGTAGTGAATAGAAAATGCACAGCACACTTTTTATCTTTTTATCTTTAAAGTTTTTTTAGAACTATTGTTTGGTTTGTCATCCACATTAGTCACAACCTCTGTCTATTACTATAAAACTTAAATACACTCAAGTTTGTTGTCGTAATGTGACAAAATGCAAGAAAAATCAAGTGGTATAAATGCTTTATCTTGCCATTGCATTTTGAGTTGAATGTGCAGAGAGGCAAGAATAGCTTTTTTTCATTCCTCCGCCTCGACGTGTCCTTTCTCCGTCTTTGACCCTACAATGCTTGTTGTTGTTGGCACAGCTGCACTGACAGAACCACTTCAAAATCAATTTGTGAGCTATTTGGTATTTTTTATATAATACAACATTCCCTGCTAGCAGAAACCATCTCTCAAGGGTTATGGGCACATTTATTTCCTTTTTTGTCAGAATGACAAAAAGTATATTACTCAATTTTTCCAAATGCTAAACTGAATTGAGTCCATTTTTGTAGATTTACACATCTTAAAGTAACTAAAAAAAAAAACTGCCCTGTTGAGTAATAGTTGCTTAGTTGTGTTTATTTTACTTTAAGAAAAGTGGTAAATTGTTCTCACAGCTGAAATAAACCAAATGCATTTGAGCAGAACTTGTTTGTGTGTTAACAGGATATTTACGTATTCATAATTTGTACCATATCAGATTATTAGTCTACAATTATTCACTGGAAATAGTCATTTCTGAGGCCGATGAAACTGCAAAAGCTGCATTGATGTCAAAATAAGATAGGCCAAAGCTTTTTTAGTGCTAGGACAGCTATTATGGTAAGGATAATTTTTTTTATAAAGTCAGTGAATAAAGGCAGATACAAGATATAAAAAAACAATAATGAGTTATATAAAGCAAGGCAAAAGGGATAACATATGCCCATATGTTACACGAGGACATATTTCTCAGTTTCACAGCTTTGCATAAAATCTCTTTAAAAAGTGTCTTTGTCAAAGATTTAAGATGATATATTTATAATTCAACTATTAGAATTAAACTGTCAGTTGTGTATCGTTATCAGCTGAATAACTCATTAAGAAAGGTGCTTTAGTATGAATTTCAGTTTATTCTAATTTTGTCATATATGTTAGGCAAACACTGGCAGGAGGCCAATCACATCACATTTTTCCTGCATGTCAAATACAGTTTACTTACTCGAGTTCTCAAACTTTTAAGGATTTGACTCACAAAAATAAAGGTAAATAGACTCATGATCCAAAGAATTGGTTTAGTGTATAAACTTCTCTACAAAACCACTAACATTGACAATAATAAAAGTAAAACAAATAGATTTATTTGACAATTTATCAAGTTTTTTTTCTATGTATATGTGATATTTTTATCTCCATTGCATATGCTTCACCATCATAATTTCCTTCACTTTCAACAAAAGATCTCAAGACACCATACTTGTTGACGCACTTTGGGCACATATGTTAGAGAACCTAAGTGCATAATGTAATAAAGACCAAGGAACACAGAAGACAGCTGTAGAGAGGTTAAAAGCAAAAGAATTTAATAACACAGGGTCACTGAGCTAATGCTGAGCTAATGCTGATGCTAGACAGTCAAGGTCAGCATTGAATAGAGAATCATCTAAGAGGCTAGTAGAATCACTGGAGGAGCTGCAAAAAGTCACAGCTCAGGTAGGAGAACATGTGACCTGTATACACTTTAGTCATGCACTTCAAAAGACATAAAAGCCTGCCAAGAAAAGTACTAGTGTGCAAGACAGCCAAAAGAAGCTATGTTTGAAGTTTGCCATATTGCATATAGGGGGAGCAGTGAACACGCAGAATAGGTGGATCTGGTCAGGTTAAACCAGAAATAACTTTCTAACACTTTAGGTTTCAAATTGAAACATTGTGGGATTTTGATGTGGGAAAGCCTTTCTTTAATGGGCTGAGACTGATCAGAGCTGATGGGAAGGTGGAGGGGCTCAGTAAAAGGCAATCCAAAACAGAAAACCTGCCAAATCCTTGAACGGACTTGGGATTGAAGGAAAGGAGCAATTTCCAGCAGGACCATGATGTTAAACATAAAACAAATACAACAGATTCGTGCGGATCAAACATATTCATCCCGAACTTAAATTTTAAATATAAATCCAATTTGAAATCTTTGGTGAGACAAAAGTATTTGTTTCCAGATACTGTCGTTCCTGTGGTGCCAAATGTCCACAGCTGGGGGAGATCTCAAAATATTGCTGCTGTAACTGCAGCAAAAGACAGTTCTACAAACTATGCCATCAGATGCACACCACACAGTTGTGCAATACCTTTGCTTTCCAACCACAAATTACCAATCTCAAAAACATTGAACTTTGTGGATTTAATCTCAAGAAGCAAAACTGCTTAAGCAGGAAGATAAGTAGTCATATGAAGTTTATAGATAAGCTGCTGTATAACACCTTTTTTTATTACTGTATTTTTGTACAGCATTTTAATTTTATGAGGGCACTTAACCGGAACTCTTTCTGATAGATTTTCTTTCTCATTTAGTAAGGGTTATTTGTAAAACCTGGGAAACATAACTGATATGGCACTTCCAAGAGTGGAACAGGCCTGTTGCAAATTCCTCTCACTGAGTTATTGCTAAATCTCTGTCCTTCACAAAAAGATTGTGGAAGTCCACAAATCAGGAAAGGGTATGAACTCATTTCTGAAGGACTAAGAGTTCCCACAGGAGCACGGTAGCCTTAAAAATAAATTGACTTTCCAGCTAAATTGAGTAACTTAGGAGGGAGGTCCTGAGACACAGAGAACTTAAGAGAAAATCGTAATACTGCTGCAAAAAAAAGCTTTGGAGAAATGAGTGACACGCAAAAATAGGGCCTGCAGTTCTGCATTCTGTAAACCTTTCATGGTAAGTTTGTTAAACAGAGGAAATTACGATTCGAATGCAGGAGAGAAATCACACAAAACATAAAAAAGCTAAAAGATCTGTAAAACAAGAAAACTAATAATAAAAAAAGGGAAAAATGACTAGATATTTAATTGCGAAGTTTAAAAACTGAATCAGTTATTTGATTTTCACTTTGTATTATACAAATTTTTTTTATTGTTTCTATTTAAAACACACATAGAAATTTCCCTAATACTCACAGAATGTACCAAATTGCATTTTGTTTAAATTAATTTACTTTCCAAAGATCCAAACTATCTCCCTTAAATCAACCTGTTTGGTTATGATTATAATTTGATTGAAGAAGAATTCAAGTTTATTGTCATTACGCTCTCACAAGTACAAAGTAACGAAATTCACTCTCAGCATTTAACCCATCCCCTTAAACTGTATGCACCACACAATAGTGCACATCCAGCATAATTAATGTATGTGACTGTCAAACATTACTGAGAGAAAATAACACTGTCCAAATAAATTCCAGCAGTGTGAGAGTTCTGTTTGGATGAGTGTTGACTGCATGAATGACAGAAAATACAGAGAGAAAGAGAAACAAAGGGTGAGACAGTGTCAGGGAAATCTCACGCTGATTTAACATCATCAGACTGTAGCTGTAACTAGAGACACCTTTTGGCAAAATGAATGTTTTCTTGTTGCTGTAATTCAAATAACAGCTAGTTTGTGACTACATTCAATTCTATGAGGACTAACTGTATTTTAAGTGTATTTTTATGTTAATTTAGTACCATTTAAAAAAAAAAAAGATGGCTTACCTATCGTGGCTTCAAATCTATTTCCTAATGAAGTTGCCTTCTCCTCCAAAACCAAAAGTTCTTCGATAAAGTCCAAAGAAGCATCATTCTCAATTCAACAGCATTCATGCTTTTTGTTTTTAAGACAATATTTGATGTCTTGTCTCAGTGTATCAATCAACACTCTTTTATCACATTTTTGAGTCATCCTAAAAGGCTGCAACAAAAATGTTCCCCATCAGTAGAAAACTGTTTCTGATTCCTTACTCGACCATTTCTTGCTCTATTGGTATATTTAAAATCCCTGTGATCATCTGCTTCAGATTCCTGGTCTCATTCATTTTACCATACATTCTTCTTTTCCTCTATCCCCTGTCATGTTAACATCATTTTCAGGCTCTGGTCTCTCTCAGTGTCCCTGCCTTCCAATTTTTCTCCCTCGAATTCTAGAGCAGTCCTCTGTTTGGTGCTGAGACAGGAAGTCTCTGCAGTGTTTACATTCTGCAAAGGCATGTTCAAAATCCACGCACATAATATAAGAGTGGCTGTTGTTGGAGTATATCTTTACTAAAAACAATAAATTATGTAATAGTAAAAAAAAAAAAAAATCCCGGTAACATGCAAACATGAAAAGGCAACTAATGCTCCCCTAAAATCTATATGATTATTTTTGCCTGGCTCTTCTGTATTTTAAATTCAGAATTTTTGTGTGCATTTATTTCAATTGTTTTATTAGACACTGACAATTTTAGATACCTACAAAAAAGTAATAGTTTAGTGGGGTAAATTCATGTAATACGTCCTCTACATTGGTTGGAATCTCTGCAAAATATGTGCAAAAAGAAATTTAGTTTATCTTTTGTTGCACTGTTAAAATCTGACACCTAATAAACTTATTAGGAAGGGAACATTTTAGTTTTGCATAATAAATGGTGCCAGAATAAAAGCGTCTAATTTTTTTAAAATAAATATATTTCTTTAAATTCATAGAAACTTTTCTTAAAAAATATATTTTTGTTTTCATGTCAAAAAATAAATATGATTACAAACAACTAACCATTTATTTTAGCCCATTTTTAAAATTGGAAAGGGAAAATGTCTTTCTTGTAAAGCCAGGTCCAAAGTGTGTAATTGCTAAGCTAAATGTTCTCTGGTTGTTCTGATTAAAAAGAATAATCTTTGCCGAACATAAAGTGTCAAAATTTACTTGAAAATAAGCCTGACTTATTTTTGTCATCGGGCATGATTACCTCAACTGATATCCTTTCCCTTCTCTCCTCCTTAGTTTAAATATAAACGTAGCTTTCCATTCATTGTTTAATATCTGTCACTGTTCTGATGGGCCTGTAGCAGCAACAAGGCATGCAGTTTAAAATCTCATATCGTGCTGCTACAGAAATTAAAATCATATCAACTTTGCAATGTGTGATTTTAAAAAGCACAAAGCATATACCATGCTTCAGATAAACATTTTTATTCTGTGTATGAAAATAAAGCATTTTTGCTTAAATTTTTTCACTACAGTTAAAGCAAAATTTTTAACCGTAGCTTTTTAACAATTAAGAGGATGTTAAAAAAGGCTATGAAGCCAAGAGTGGCAAATATTTCAGTTTTACTCTGATGCAACAAAATTTGTTTATCTTAAGGCCTTTTACACATTTTATCATAGGTTTTCATAATTATTAAGGGTATTAAACAAATTACTTAAATACAAACAGGAAGGATTTAATACAATGTTTTCCATATGATCTGCAAATAGGAAAAATTAGCCCTTAACCTTCTGTTTCACAAACGGAAAAAAAAAATCTGAAGAAATAAAATTTCTTTCAGGTTTGCTAAAAGAAGCTCTGGCCGAGCTGAAGCAACCGCTTCTTGTTTAAGCTACAGAAACAGCTAAAAAGTAAAGAACCTCATTCAATATTTCCATATCTGAGTAGATTTAATATATGCAATAAAGCAGCTTTGTGCCGTGTTTCTTGTTTTCTGTGAGACTGTGTAAGTAAAGGACATAAAGTGAGACTTTTACATTGCCGCTGTAAATAGCCCTTGATCCATCTATCTTGCAGAATGAGATGGCTTTGTGTCTCCTGGTTTCCTGGCTGGAGGATCATCATTACTCACAACCTGTCAGCGTTTCTGGGAAATATCCGTAGTAACAGATACCTGGAGAAGTCAATGGATCATCTTCTACAGAGGATGGGGATGAAAAGAAAGGCTGGAACAGAAACAGAACAAAAGTTGGGAAACACGTCTGTGAGTCTTGATACCGATATTGAAGATGGACATTTACCCCAGGTGTTTGTCTTTTTCTAAAGAACAAATCAAGGGATGAATATTTCTTCTTTTATTTTGAAAAATTTAACTACTTAGCTGTCCAGACACCATTTTTTCCTTAAATTAGATGTAAATCTGTGAACAAAATGAGATTCAAGAGAAAATGATCTTATTTTAACAAAAAAAAACAACCCTTTAGTGTAATATAGATCTTCCAATCAGTGAACTGATCCTTATTAAGACTGTTTAACTATCCCTTTCATAGAGACTCACCCACATCTGCAGGAAGATTGTTGCTTCTCACAGACTGGCTGTTTAAATCTCTGTCAACCTGACATAGTGCAGGTTTTCAGCTCTGTCCTCATCCCCCTGAATGACTGAGCAAGCAACAGACTGTGACCTGATTTGTATCCCAAGAGCACAGGGATATATGTTGTTTGCCGTTATGTTTAAACCAATTAGCTGCCAAATCATACAGATTTTCTTGTAATATAACACATGGGTAACTTTTTAGTATAAAGATAGTGAGAATTTGACAAAGTTTATTCATGATTTATAGTTCCCACTTTTATTAAACTCTCTTCATTTTTAATCTAAAGGCTGAACTTTTGTCGCCTTGGACCAGCAAACCTCACAATGTTTCATTGGAAAAACAACAAAGTGGATATCAATTAAAATGTTTTTCAAGTCTTTTTAACATGTGAAGTGTTCCATGCACTGTATTTTTCATTTAAATTCCTGAGTGACCTGGATGGTAATTAGGCCACTATTCAGTGATAAACTACAGGTGCTGGTCATAAAATTAGAATATCATGAAAAAGTAGATTGATTTCAGTAATTCCATTTAAAAAGTGAAACTTGTATATTATATTCATACATTACATACAAACTCATATATTTCAGATGTTTATTTTGTTTAATTTTGATGATTACAAATGACAACAAATGAAAATCTCAAATTCATCATATCAGAAAATTAGAATATTGTGAAAAGGTTCAAAATTGATGGCCCCTGGTGCCACACTCTAATCAGCTAATTAACTCAAACCACCTGCAAAAGCCTTTAAATGGTCTTTCAGTCTAGTTCTATAGGCTACACAATCATGGGGAAGACTGCTGACTTGACAGTTGTCCAAAAGACGACCATCGACACCTTGCACAAGGAGGGCAAGACACAAAAGGTCATCGCTAAAGAGGCTGGCTGTTCACAGAGCTCAGTGTCCAAGCACATTAATAGAGAGGCGAAGGGAAGGAAAAGATGTGGTCGAAAAAAGTGTACAAGCAAGAGAGATAACCGCACCCTGGAGAGGATTGTGAAACAGAACCCATTCAAAAATGTGGGGGAGATTCACAAAGAGTGGACTGCAGCTGGAGTGAGTGCTTCAAGAACCACCACACACAGACGTATGAAAGACATGGGTTTCTGCTGTCGCATTCCTTGTGTCAAGCCACTCTTGAACCACAGACAGCGTCAGAAGCGTCTTGCCTGGGCTAAAGAGAAACAGGACTGGACTGCTGGTGAGTGGTCCAAAGTCATGTTCTCTGATGAAAGTAAATTTTGCATTTCCTTTGGAAATCAAGGTCCCAGAGTCTGGAGGAAAAGAAGAGAGGCGCTTCATCCACGTTGCTTGAAGTCCAGTGTAAAGTTTCCACAGTCAGTGATGGTTTGGGGTGCCATGTCATCTGCTGGTGTTGGTCCATTGTGTTTTCTGAGGTCCAGGGTCAACGCAGCCACATACCAGGAAGTTTTAGAGCACTTCATGCTTCCTGCAGCTGACCAACTTTTTGGAGATGCAGATTTCATTTTCCAACAGGACTTGGCACCTGCACACAGTGCCAAAGCTACCAGTACCTGGTTGAAGGACCATGGTATCCCTGTTCTTAATTGGCCAGCAAACTCTCCTGACCTTAACCCCATAGAAAATCTATGGGGTATTGTGAAGAAGAAGATGCAATACACCAGACCCAACAATTCAGAAGAGCTAAAAGCCACTATTAGAGCAACCTGGGCTATCATAACACCTGAGCAGTGCCACAGACTGATCGACTCCATGCCACGCCGCATTGCTGCAGTAATACAGGCCAAAGGAGGCCCAACTAAATACTGAGTGCTGTACATGCTCATACTTTTCATGTTCATACTTTTCAGTTGGCCAACATTTCTATAAATCCTTTGTTTTTATTGGTCTTCAGTAATATTCTAATTTTCTGATATGATGAATTTGAGATTTTCATTTGTAATCATCAAAATTAAAAAAATAAACATCTGAAATATATGAGTTTGTATGTAATGTATGAATATAATATACAAGTTTCCCTTTTTAAATGGAATTACTGAAATCAATCTACTTTTTCATGATATTCTAATTTTATGACCAGCACCTGTATTTCATTGCAGCTCAGGATGGGTGGAATGTTGTCCTGCAGGAACGGGAACATCTACCACTCTGGGTGGGTGGAAAGTTTTCCTGCAGGAACGGAAACATCTACCACAGTTTTAAGCCTTTTTCAGCTTCTAACTGCAATTTTTAGACAGATCCCTGAGTATGGTATTTTTTTCATTTTATATTTTAACTCCATACTGTATATCTTAGAGACATGGCCAGGATGCTGCTACTTCATTTTCTTTTGAAATATGATGAGTTCAAGATCATGTACAGTGTAGGTTTTTCACTATCCACAGTGTTTCTGTTTTTAGTCTCACCTAGTTTATCTCTTCTTCCAAATGTTTAGCTGTCACTTAAGTCAAACTACATACTAGACTTCTTCTTTCTCTCAGTAACAGTTTTATTTCTGAACCTTTTCATACAAGCAGCTTTTACGGAGTGCATATCGGACAGTTTTTCTGTAGACAGACACTCCAGGCTGAGTTGTGGTGCTACGCAGCGCTTCCACAGTTACAATTGTCCTCTTGGTTGCCTTTCTACTGTGGTTCGAAACAATAATAGCACTTAAAAACATTCTTTCCATTTGCAATGTAAGAACCCATTATCATTTTTATTTTTCTATAAATTCACAAACTCTTTTATACACAAAGACTTTCATCACCACTGAAAAGACAAAAACAATTTGTGAAAAAGGTGAAGTAGAAACATGGATAAAATCCTACCCTGTTTCTTTCTACATTTATTTTATATCAGAGTTATAAAAAAGACTTGGCAATAGTCCCGAAAACTGTTTTCATATGGCACTTTTGATAATATTAAAAATAAGAAATCATATCAACTCACAGGAACTGATAAAGAAATCATGAAACAAAACAAAAACAGCGGAATACTGCAACCCTACAGTCATCCATCCTTGCATTTTAAAATCGGACGGATTACAGTAACCTAGATATATTACTTTGAAAGATAATTTCATCCCCACTTGAAGTAATACACTTAAACCCTGTTATGCAATTATATGATGACACATTCTCCTCAAAAATCATACTGTTAATTTAAAAACAAAGGGAAGAACTGCATATTCACATACGTTTTAACCCAGACTCACAATTATTTGTTCTAATAAGACACTAGAGTACCGATTACCTGAGTATAAAGCTGAGGTCAGCAGTTTTTCTGTTCCCTCCTACAGTTAGCGTGGTAGTTCAGGATTAAGAGATTATGATGACATTTTTGTCCTCAGTAAAGTCTATAAGAAGTTTTATGTAAACATGGCAGAATCATTAATTTGATGAGAGTATCCTGAGGTATAGACTACAGTATCTGTAACTGGCTATATATTAGTGCAGTTCTTATGTTTGTTCATGTATAAGAAAGAGAAGAAAAACGTTGGAGTGGAATTTGTTCTGGCTTGTGCAGGTACTACTCTGCTCCATTCCTGTAGTGCATGACGTAGTAGTCGTGGACGTACATCAAGACAGCGAACGGCTGGCCGATGATGATTGACATCCACACTGCAGCGTTGCCGTAGTTACCTCGCAGGAATTTGCCAACAAACCAGGCTAATGGAAGCTGAGGAGGAGCCAAAAAAAATGTTTTAGTGAGCCACAATTACAGTTTCATGGTTTTCATTTAGCTGATTGGTTTGTAGGGCTACAATCATATAAAATGTATAAATCACTGAGCTAATAATTGACATTCCAGATTTCCTTCATAATTTACCAAAACCATTCATTCCTGTCAGACACTGTTTAGTACAGTTAAAAAAGAAGTAAGCAACTAAAACTTATCAGGCTCCTAATTACATATTTGGTCACTTAGTTAGAGCCTAGTCTGAAATTAAAAGCTACTAACTTTTATTAAGTTCAGAATAGGGCTGCAACTAACGATTATTTTAAAAATCGATGAATCGGACGATTATTTTTTCGATTAATCGATGAATCGGACAAAAAATATTTTTTATATTAACCTCTTTATTCCAAAATAAACATTTTAGACAGAACAAACAAGCACACAAGTACAGGTTGCTCATTAACTGTACTGGTGCAATATGAAAAATAAATGTTTGTGTAAAAACTACGCAAACTTACATGAGAAATGTAGCTGTACATCCACAAAATATAGGGTACTTTGTTTCATAAAGCGCAAAAAAAGACATTTTTGTTTTTAAAAGCCCCTAAGGGGTTCAAACAATAGGCCCCCCCATTTCAACAAATGAGTTTTTTTAGACTAGAAGAGTTCTGCCTTTTAAGAAAGGAAAGTATAGCAGTTAAAGTTGCTACTTGAGAAAATACTGAACCATAGAGATAAAAATAGCCCTGTGATTCAAATTATAAATTGTATTTGGAATAAAAATGAGAGAACTACGGGTGCTAAAAAACACATCCTCCAAAGACAGATATTTACATGGGAATGTGGCAGATAATTAATTGACATATTACTGATCTTGCTGGATTTTATTCTGCTTTACTTCCATAAATTGCAGGATCTTCTTTACTTTATCTTCGCCAGAAGATTTAAACTTTAAAAGCCTTGCCCTCATAATTTGCAAGTTAATTTATTTATAAAGTAAATGTAAACGCTGCTTAAGCTAATTCAAATGAAATTAAAAGTAAAATAAGTAGCCAACCTTATCACTGTCTGTAACCTACTAACACGGTAAGGAAAGCATCAGATGAGCTACCTGAGAAACTAACGTTACGTTTCCCCACTTTAAAACCAAACAAACATGGTGGTTCCGTGCCATGTTAATTTCTTTTGAAAAAAGTTGCATGTTATCACTTTTTTCGCTTTACAAAGCGCAGGCTATTTTAATTATTGTGATCAATTTGCGCCGTCAATCCCGGTGCATGCGCGCTTCATTTGCAGTCTGGACGCTGAGGCTCTGACTGCAGCGCTGAGAGGGACTCCTGCGGGAGCGGGGGGAGGCGCCCCACGGCAGAGTAGGAACGATACATGCTTTCACGTAAGAGTCTCCAAAAGCCGCCAGTGAAACCGAAAAAAGTCGCCAGATTTGTCGCTAGTCGCTTTTTTGAAAAATAGTCGCTGGAGGGGTCTGAAAAGTCGCTGAGTTGGCAACACTGCTCCTGCGGCGCTGACTCGCTCTGCCATATTTTTTTTTCTTCCTCTTTCATTCAAGAGGCAGTGATGACGGCGCGGCAGATGACGCAATAATCGCGCGACACAACTAATCGATGATGAAATTCGTTGCCAACGCTTTTAAAAGTCGATTTTTATCGATTTTATCGATTCGTTGTTGCAGCCCTAGTTCAGAAATAAAGGTCTTAGACTATAAAAACAAAAGGTTAACACAGATTTAATACTGTCCTTAAAATGCAACAATTGGTAACAGGTAGTTTGTTTTCGTTTCTTTCATTTTGATTCCTAGCAAAAAACAACAACAACAAAATAACAAAACAAAAAAATACAAATGAACAAATAAATCCACCAAAATAAATTTGTTTAATTCTTCAAGTAAGGTAAAACCAACACTGTGTCCAAGTTAAATAAATGCTGCTATTGCATTATTAGACTAACACTATTTCAAGTAATTATAAAGATATCATTAATAATAATAATAATAATAATATCACAAATCTAGACAATTTGTCAAACTTATTGCAATGCTTAGAGGCAAGTAGATATCTTATAAAAGCCAATTAATCAGGCTATAAACATTTATATTTGTGCTTTTATTGTAACACGGTATAATTTACATTTAGTGTTTGGAGTTAATTGACATCATGATTTCTATTCATACTGGTTAAAGTAATTAACAAAATATTTTGTCATAAAAATGATAAATGACAATAACAAATGACAGTACTTAAATGATAATCAACCATCCCCAATAACAATAATAATAAATCTGATGATAACAATCACCCATGGGAGATTCTACCACCTTTTAAATAAATGGAATCATGTTTGTACTGTAATGAATAATATTGCAGCTGGACTCCGGCAGCAGTTAAAAAGAGTATCATGAACTTTTCTTGACTGTAACACGACAATAAAATAATTAATACTATACTGACATTGGCTTAAAGGAATAGTACACCCAAAACATGATTAGCCTTCATTTTCTACTCACCCCCATGCTGAACAACACTCTGGAGTACTTTTTTGACATCTCAAATGCATCTGGAGATCTGGGAGGCTTCTTGCTGTCTGCTGACATTCAAATAATGGAGGTCTATGGTGCCCGAGGCAGAAAGGTCCATAAAAGTCCACAAAAAACGTGTCAATATTCCTCCATACTGCTCGTCCAATGTATTCCAAGTGTCCTGAGTGGGTAGCATCCAGAATTTACTCGAAACGAAGTCATTTAGAATGTTTTTAGAGCATAAACAGTAGTGTATAGGATTTCCTAAAAGCGCGTTCACGAGTCTACGGAAACCGCGGCAGACCAAACCAGACGAAAGTGCGCATTCAGATAATGCAAGCGTAGAAGAAGAAATGTGCTGTTTACCTGTGCAAAGAAAGAAACAACGAAAGAAAAATGTCTGAGGACTTCAGTGTTGAGGAAGAGCAGGAGTTCTTTGCCGAGCTGAATGCGCACTTTCGTCTGGTTTGGTCTGCTGCGGTTTCCGTAGACTCGTGAACTCGCAGGCGCGCGCTTTTAGGAAATACTATACACTACTGTTTATGCTCTAAAAACATTCTAAATGACTTCGCTTTGAGTAAATTCTGGACGCTACCCACTCAGGACACTTGGAATACATTGGACGAGCAGTATGGAGGAATATTGACACGTTTTTGTGGACTTTTATGGACCTTTCTGCCTCGGGCACCGTAGACCTCCATTATTTGAATGTCAGCAGACAGCAAGAAGCCTCCCAGATCTCCAGATGCATTTGAGATATCAAAAAAGTACTCCAGAGTGTTGTTCAGCATGGGGGTGAGTAGAAAATGAAGGCTAATCATGTTTTGGGTGTACTATTCCTTTAAACATATCTGTCTCTCTTTAATTCTCAAAACAAATGACAATGAACAAAGATTTGTGTCCTTTGCAACCTTTGCTTTGGGGTACAATTATGAATGATGTGTGGTTTCTCACCTGTGCCATCATTCCCGTGAAGGCCCACAGTCTGAACATCCTGAGAGGAACACTCACCAGGTACTAATGCAGGAACCGACAGGGAACAAAAATCCATGACATGGCATTTCACTGTCAGCAGAAGGTGGCATCTAGAATAATGGTCTTACCTCGTGGAAGAACGCAGAGAGAAAGAAGACAGCTGACTGGCTGACTATTTTACTGAATCCTTTCCTTAGCAGAGGTTTGTAGAAATGACTAACAGACGGTGAAACAGATACAGAGATAAATTAACATCCAGAGGTAATTGTAAGGACAAATGACAGAAAACACTAACACCTGCTTAGAAAGTGAAACATATTTGATGCATTCTTTATTTAATGAATCCCACTGACTCCCTACATGATTCCGTAGGAGAATCCAGAGACTGATCTACATCTATGCTAAAATCTTTGCCAGAAAAATGTCAGTCTTAAGGTCTGTGCCTGCATGTTTACATCTATTTCAGCTAGAATGTGTTTCAGTGAGTAGATGATTTACCGTAGACACCACTTGTGTACAGGGATGTTCCAGTTCTGCCAAAAATAAGTCACCGTCTCTGAATTCCTGAAGGGAACAATTAAATATTAAAAGACAGCAACAGGTTAAGTCCATCATTATATAAACTAAGGAAAAAGAAGAAAAAAAATCAATAGTGTTATTAAGATAAAGATTAAATAAATAAATGGATTGGCCGGTTTTAAAGTTTAACCAGCTATTTAGAAATGTAATATTTCAAGCCTTTTCCAAAACCATAACTAAGCTTCAATGGGTTCTAGAAATCACAAAACCTCTCAGGCCGAATGTTGTTTCTGAGAGAGGGAAACTAAAACTATTGATACGTTGGTGATTTACAAAGATTCGCTATCCGTCAAATCTTCAATAACAAATTCTTAGTATTTAACCACAGTTCATAAAAAAGAATCAGGCTTAGTGTCATACTAGCAACTAATACTTAGAAATAGTCGCTAAAGGAGGATAAAGCCAGTAAAATAAAGATCTGAATTTGGATTTTTACCCTAAAGTAACTGTCAAATACTTTTCCCCAGTACCATAGAGCTAACTGTGCTCTTGATTCTTCTTTAGCCTCATTTTTTCTACTGGATGACTGATATCTAATGAAACAAGACATAATGGCACTTTAGTAATTTATATGTCGAACAATTAAAGGCATCAGATGGAGCTTGAGAGAAGTGTGCAACGGTACCAAATACCAACTATTTATTCTGGTCAACAGTTTAATCTAAGGCTATAGTGGGATGATATCCCTAATCTCCAAACAGTATGTGGTGCAGGTAACCCAGTGTGGCGTGAACACTACACCCAAACTGAACCTTGTCAGGACTGCAGGTAGGCTCTTATATTGTCTCTTTGCACTTCTGGAGCCAGTTTGTGATGTCCTGCAAGGTACTTAGTTTATCTAAAGCCCTAGAAAAGTAAATTAAGAGATAAAATGGGATGATGTCCCATATAATTGCATACCTTCACCAAAAGTTTGTTGATATTGGTAGAGAGGATTTGGCATGGTTTAAAACCTCAAAATCTTATTTGTGCTGAAAAATTTAGTTAGTTTCCCCTTTTTGAGGAGATAAACAGATTTTCCAATAGTATGAGATTCAAGACAATGCCTTTGACAAAAAAAAAAAGTTTATTTTAATTTAAATAAAAAACGAAAACACAAGGGTTAGTGCTTGCAAAAGAGAATAAAAACATCATTATTTTTTTATTTATATAATATTGAAATGTTAATTTTGAAGTGTAAATTGCTAAGCTTGCTTTCCCAGGATTTGGGCCTATACCGCAGCACAAACAGCACCTCAGTGCACAACTAACGCTCCCAGTCATTGATATGCAGCTTGAAGGATCCATTAAGTTCAGTGATAATACACAGACACATATAAACCTACCACCAGTCGTTGTAAAACTGCCTGTCTCCAAACCGCAGCAGCTCGGCTGTAAAATTCATAGACGAGTGGAAGAACCAGTAGAAAAACATCAACCATAACAAGTGATTCGGCACCTAAAAGACGAGGTTTAATAGTCAGACGTAAAAACATTGCTATACACGCGTTTACTCATAGACTATTCCTAATTAGTATATTTCACAAATATTACAGACTACAAAAAAAAATCTCCAAAGTTTTACAACTTTAATGTAGCCATACAATTGCTTTACTTACAGCTAATCGTAACAGCCTCTCAGTCATCAGTGAAAGATCCATGTCCTGGAGGAGATTTAAAAACAGATTTCAAATGTTGAAAATATGAGCAACAGTGCTTAAAACATGCGATTCTGCTTCCTTACTTCAAGGGGCTTCATTGAGCTCTGGATGATCGGGATCATCCACTGTCAAGAAGATAAAAACATACATTTTACACATGTTTCAAATGTATCACATTTTGAATATAAAATATATCTTTAAAGGGTTCTAATGTATAAAAAAAGAAAGAAAGAAATCCAATCAAAGCACTGTACGTGAGGTAACAAAGCTTGTGCTTTAGTTTAAAAGAGATTTCAAATGATCTGACATTAAAAAAAAAAAGAAAAAAGAAAATTAATATTAAACTGTACCTGTTGGGTGAGAGCAACTAAAAGCTGGATGAAAAACAGCTGGAGAGAGAGACATTTTTCCACTGATTAACATGATCTGTTAAATGACAGATAAATGTGGCATAGGAAACACATAAAAATAAATTAAAATCTGGAGGAACTCTAGGAATACAGCTTTTTCCTAACTTAATTTTTTTATAATTCAATTAATCAATCCTGGAAAAAATAAATTAAAGAGTATATTTCTTCACATTTTTCAAATCTGAGCAGGAGTCCTTAACATACGTCTTGACCCAAGCATTAGGTTTAGAAATTCAACAATCTTATATGAGAGGCAGAAAAGTCATTAAAAATTCAATCCACATTTAAGAGACCGTTGTGCCATGTTTACTTGTCTACCACTGTTGTCTTTTGCACAGTGCATTTATCCAGCACTCTTTCAAAAAAATAATGTAGCTAAGTGACATTTTTTTCTCACCATCTCAAACAGCCTCCTCAGAAGGAAGTGAATGCGAACTTTAGGAGATCGAGGAAAGTTTAGCTCGTAACAGAGAGTTGGAGCAAACACAAAGTAGTACATATCTGTGAAAGTAGAGTGGGGGGCAGAGAATGAGACTAATGGACACAGGCATTCAACAGGAAAATGGAGGTGTTTTTTTTTTTTTTTTTTCATTACCTTTGATTGTAAGGTTGCCAGGGTAACATACTTTCTGTGCGGCTGCTTTAAAGTGCTGCGGTGAAGGACCTGTACCAGACAATCAGAGAGTTCAGGTTGGGGGTCTGCATTTAGCAGCTCAAGAGCCAAATATGGAATGTTATAATTGAGAAATAAAGTTACAGAATTCAGACATTAGAAAAATACAAAATTATTTTTTTTTTTTTTAACAATTCCTCTGTAGGTTTTCATACATCATCTATAAAGAACTTCTAAAGTGGAATGATACCGTTAAAAGAGGTTGCCATCAGTCCTTCTATGCCCTCACTGCCCTCATATTTATAAATATAGTGGGGTAAAAAAGGCTCATAACATAAAATAGTTATATTTGTACCTTGCTTAAACTTTATTTGTTCGTTTTTTCAACAATTAAATAAAGAGAAAGGAAATTATATTCTTTAATATTCTATAATAAAAGAAAAGTGTTATTTAGCATTATGACTGAGCAGAATCACATAATATAGAACATATCTTGATTAAAAAGTTAATTTTGCAGGATGCATTTAATTATGCCGTGGCATTAAAGAAATAGATGATTTGTCAAATTCCTAAAAATAGAGGAAAAATTATTTTTATTTGTTGATGGTTATTAATGTTAAATACTGATATAATTTGGATTTAACAAAATTTTAAATTAAACATTTTTGGAGCTACATCAGCCAATGTAATAGGTGTATTAACCCAGCCTATCCAACAACTGGTGTCTTTTATCATTAAATAAATATTGGTTATAAAAAGGCCCAAGAATTGTTTTATCATTTTGAACTTCATCACAATACATGCCAAAAACCTACAGCAACTAGGTGTTTTGAAAAAGGGTCAAAAACACATTTCTGTATTAAAATGCTATTTTGCTATTATTCAATTGTAACTTTTCTTGTTTAAAATGCTGTTTTAATTATCTGCAAGCATAAAATCATTGTAATTCATTAAAATTACGTCTTAAACATACCAGTATGATTAATTAAAATGTGACTTTATAATTGATCAAAAAGCTGCAGATATACTGTCTACCAGTAGGTGTCCCTGCAACATTATGAGCCATTGCAATGATTTGAGAAGTGGCTAAAATTTGATCCATATCTGTACTAATGATACAATTATGTTATCATATTACAGTAATCTGACTTCATGAATCCATAAGATGCACAGGTTGCTTGTATATGTTTGACTTACAGGACAGTGACCGGGCCAGCTTCTTGGCCTTCACAGAGCTCAGCTCCCTGCACCACAGGTTCACGTCTTTATATGAATACAGCTTCAGGAACAGGATTGTGCAAATGCCGAGTGCAAATGCACCACCAACTGACAGGAAGGGCAGAAAAGAAGAAGTGTCAGTTAACAAAGTGACCCTCTTGAGACAGCAGCAGCAGAGACGCCTCATGTGTTTACTGATGGTCTAGGTGTGGACGGGATAAAGACAGACGGAGACAGAAAAAGTCTGTCGTGGCAAGAGAATGAATAAAAACATAAAGGAGGCAGGAAATAAGTTATCATATGACTTCAAGTTGTGTTTTCTGTTTACAGAGTTGAAAGGGATTTGAAGGTAGCTCAACACCAGCTGAGCGGTTTTCATACCAAAGCTTTATCAATAGCCACCATACCCTTTGTAAAATGAGACTACACTAAACACAGAAGAAACAGACACTCGGATGCACCCAGAATCACACAAATAAATACAGCCATAATGTGCCAGCAGAGAGATGAGGAGGTCTGCAGTACACCTGGCACCTAACTACAGCAGATCTTATCCATTAACCATCTGCCTCTCCTGCTCAGTGTGGTCTCTAAACAGTGAGACCGTGTCCAAATCGGCAACTGTAGATTGCGATCATGGGCGCACAGCGGGGACAAAGCTGAAATGGGAAAACATGCCAGTGGAGCCAGTAGTTTGTCTTTCACAGTCATCCACTCAAATCAGGACTAAAGAGGTTCACAATCCTGTTTTTGGTTTTAAAAGCAGAAATTCAAAGAATAAACAAAGAATTAAAAAACTTCAATCCTACTCCATCATTATGTATTTTAATCTATCCTCTTTTAGTAGGATATATGAGGCAGCTGAAAGACTTCCTTCAGACACAGATATTCCATCAAACTTAATGAGTTATACACCATTAATAAACACTTTAATAAATTCCTTAATTCCAGCTTGTTTATTTTCATTGCACTAACACAAGGACAGAGCAACAAAATTATCTTTCAGCATGTAACCCATCCCTTTGGTGAGCAGCGTGCTGCCATTGTGCTGCACCCAGGAAGCAGTTCGGGTTAAGAGTCTTTGCTCAGGGACCCTGAGTCGCAGTTTGTGGAAGAGGGACTCAAACTCAGAACCTAAGGATTCCAAGCTCTATGCCCTAACCACTAGACCCCCACTCGCCTTAATGTTAATATGTCAGATTTTCACAGTTAAGTGAATCTTAATAAACTAAGCACAACTGAGATTTTTATGGATTTGTTCCATACTTAATAACATTACATTACTTATATAGGATGCAAAGGCAAAAATGCTTCAAACTGCATTTTTCTGTGCTGACATAGTTTTTCTCATTTATCTATATAGATGCATGTTAGACGGTTGAGTGAGAATGAGAAGTTGCCGACTTAAGCTAAATTTAAAATATCTGTAAATAGGTACAGGTATCTGAAAATATATTTTTGCTAATAATTTGCCTATTTTTTCTAAAAACAAAAAAGGCCAAACCAAGTTCTGACATGGTGAAGCTAAGAAAGTAGCCTATAAGGGTAAGTAGCACTAAACAACTGTAGGTACTATGTTTGTGTGAAATGTTATAAAATAAAAAATAAAAACTATTTAAATAAACTGAATCTTTGCTATGAAAAGTTTAAAGGATAAATTAAAAAACAAAAGTAGATTTATTGTGATAACAGAACCATACTAAAAAAAAGGGACTAAAGGTTTACCAAACCCAAACCTTGTCTGGACAGTGCAGCATTAGATTAAATTACTTTACCAAATAATTTGAATTTTAGAACCCCACTTAATTTTATACATTTCATTGCAACATGTTCAGAATAGATTCAGGGTCAATCTATCACAGCTACAAATCAAATGATGTATGGCTAAAGTATCAAAGGTGATCCTGGAGTGTTGTCTATTTAGGCCAAACCAAACCTACTGTAGGCTTGGTTTGGCCTAAATACTCTGACAGGGACATGTTTGGTTGTGCCTAAAGAAGTTATGTCACATTCACTTTTACTTTTCTGGCTATCCAGTGATATTGACAATGTAGAGTTTTACAATTTCTTAGAAACTGTCACACTTATCCTCATTTTCTTCACATTTTTTTAAAAGGCCCTTTGAGGTCATCATGTAAACAGATCAAAGTCTCTAAAACACAATATCACCTAAACACACAAATATCTGCACATACACTTGCCCTCTGCCATTGCCCTTCCTGTGTGCACAGCAGCAGCAGAGACAGGAGGGCTTAAAGACAGATGGAACAACTCCCTCGCTCCTTCACCTCCCAGGGAGAGAACAGATGAGAGGAAAAACAGAAGAGAACGACACCCAAAGCAGCAAACAAAGTCTTAAACAACTAATTGAAAATTGAAATAAATATATTTATGGCATCAATGCTAATACTTCATGTCACAGGTGTGTTTTTTTACGGATAAAGAGTTGTGAGTTTAAACAGAATGGAAATTTCCAGCCATCAACTGCCAGATTAAAGTTTGCAAACACAAAGAGACAAAGACCATATTTTTGGAAAATAATATCCTGTATACTGATTAACTTAACATTGTATTCTATAATGACTACTGGTCTCATTTAGAGGTAAAATGGCGAGGCTTGTCTGAATGCATCCTCCCAACTATGAAAGACGGGTGACAGCATAATGATTTTTAAGTGTTAAGAAAATGATTTCCATTACATGTTTTTGTAAATATCTGCTTTCAATTCAGATTTTACTTATACAACATGCACTGTTATAATAGCAGACCTTCACATTTGCAAATAAATAAATAAATACAAATTTTATGTGAGTGACCATCCAATCTGTAGAACAAGTACACTGGTCCCCAGTTTTCCATTGGGACTGCTTAGCTCATGGAAAACAGCCATTTTTCCTGCCAAGCTGCCTGATTAAGACAGACTCAAAGACCCTTGGATGACCCTACAAAATAAAACCACACCCACTTTGGCAGCTTTTCTGTTCCCTCCTCATCTTTTCTCTCCTTCCATTTCATTTCCGTTCACCATCTTCACCACTTGACATCCCTCTCTCTTTAGAGCCAACTGGAAGCAGTCCAGTCATGACCAACTAGACCATTACTGCTGACCGACTCCAATAATGACTTGGTCCAAGACGTACCCTTTAATATGCTATTAAATGGTTAAGTGTTTCTGTGAGAGGGTGAAGTTATCACTTCATTTACTTCTATATACTACAATAACATGCATGCAAGATTGGTTTTATAATATATATATGTTTGGTAATGCTTTGTGTTATTCAAGGAATAGTGAGCAACAATTACCTGGAGTAATAGAGGGAACCAGAAGCACCACAACTGCAGGAAATGTTAGCAGGATGAACAAGTTAATGAAGTGGATCACAAATCCAGTGAATTCACTGAATGAACCCTGGTTAAAAAAGAGAGAAAAAAAACATAGGAGCTTTTACTTTAAATACTTAAAGCATTTATTCATTGTTCCATTTTCAACCACTGCTCAAGAGAAACTGCCTTAGACTTCTAACTTTTGTTGTTGCCATTATTTTGGAAGGTAGAGCAAGACAAGTTGGATTCTCTCATGTATCTTAAACATATACTGACATGCAAGGTTAAGTCAGGCATCTTGTTTTCTAAAAAACTTCTTATGAGAAAAGCAAAAGGCTGACAAGCTCTTTCCAGTTAAATCTTACAAAACTCTCTGATGTTCAGAAGCAAAGAAAGTTTCTACACTCACCTTTGACAGCTGCCTTTCAGTATAGAGAGCCACAAAAATGAACACATTGCACACTGTGAAGAAATGAAGAGAATACTATAATTAAAGCTGTTAAATAACTTTAGACCAGTAGAAACTCAAGCATGTTGGTTTAAAACTAAATTGTAGTCAAAATGTTCAATTTTTCCGAAGTAATGTAACATATATTTATACAGACTAATCCAAATCAGTAATAATTAACTTACAATAGATTCTTAGAAAACAGACACTAAAATAAATAACTGCCTTTCTTACCAAAGGCAAATAAAATTTACCAATTTTTCTACAACATGTGTTACTAAGAGAGCGAAATCTAATCCAGATTAAATAAATCAGCAGCTTCAATGCAGACAGGTGGGGAAGAAGTTTCCAGTTTTTGCCAGCAGGGGGTGATGGATAGTTGTTTGAATCAAAGTGCGTTGCATTGATGCAGTAATCTCTGACAAATACAAATTAAGCTAGTCAAAGTTCTGAAACCTCCTTCATTATAATTTTTACTTACATGTTTTAAGCCCAGAGTGACAAAAATACACAGTTTCCACATTAGATGAGTCAAGCAATTTTTTTTTCTTTTTGCAATTTTTCCAATCCAATGTAAAAAGCAGATAGAATTGTTTGTAATAGATCACTTACACATTACTAATGGTAACTGGTAATTACTCTTTCTCTCTTGATTCCTACACTATACTGATTATGACTCAGTATTTCAATCATTCAAAAAAAAAGGTACAAAGCCCTGTAAAAAAAATCACCAACAAAAACAAACTAAAATGTGATTTTACAAAGTAAAATGTGCACATTGCACAAAGGCCATGCTTAGAAAGAAGGAAAGCAAAGCAATGACTTCCTGAGACGTGCCGATTATACAGGTGGATCTAATCAGTTTAAACAATTATCCAATCAAGTTAAGAGCTGTCCCAAATAGCTGCTATTATACAAATGACAGGTGATTGTAGCTGGCCTAGGCTTTGAATAATAAAACGCTCTAGTGCCATCTGGTGCTAAAAAAAGAAGTCACTCAAACAACATGTTTAGAAACTGATGGATCTCTGAGAGGTCACTAAAGAAATGCACAGTAGATTAAAAAAAAGGCAGACTTGATTACAACAGCAGATGTTACATTCTGAGGAAAAAAGATCTAGGAACCCAATGCCAAAAGGTGTAGTAAAAGAATGTAGAAATATAGTCGTAATACCCTAACACAGGAGCCAAGAATTTAAAGCTTGAAGATAAATTGGTCCTCCAAATAGACAGTGGTCCTAAGCATAGTGCCAAACCACGTATAAAGAAGTGTTATACATTAAAGCAACAGTGCATAACCTTCGACCCCATATTTAGCTTAATTTGAGATTTAGCTAATAATTTTTTAGGTCAATATACAGCACTTGGTACATATCATTGATATGGGCGTAGCCAGAAAATCCTAATAAGGGTGGCCAGTCAATAACCAATGTACATTGAGGGGAGGCCGAAAGGCACCAGAACCTCAGGGTCAATCTACACTCTTCCAACAGGAACGAGCACGACATCCACATTTTCTAAATAAAGACAAACGGTCCTTTCCTGCAGCCTTTGCTAACAAATAGATGCATATATTTAAACATCTATGCTGTGTAAATAAAAGGTATATTGGAAAAAATTCTTTCAGGTTTGAGTTCTGGGGCGAACACATTGTCATTACCTACTTTTATCAATAATCATTTTGCAAAAAAAGTTATCTATGATTTCACTGAAGACTTCTAGATGACTTGCAGAGGCACATAATTTAATCTTTACCCCAAATAATTCAAAATTTAGTTCTGAAAAGAACATGAATTCTGTATCTATCATCTTTAATGTTTTTATATTGATGTGCATAATTAACCGCAGTTTTTCTGTTGTCAAGTAGTCGTTAATATATGAAAAATTTAAATGTTTAATAGGTTTGAGCATTCCTCTTCAGAGTATTACCGCTGCCACAGCTTGTGTTAGAGGGAAAAAATAGTAGGGTGGCCACAGGGGTGGGCAATGATTGGCTAAAGGTGGCCATGGCCCCCCCTGGCCCCCCATCTAGCTCCACCCCTGCATATCAACGCTTCATGCAGGCTGCCCTTTTCAAAAGCGCTCACCTATTTAACTTGTTATTATTGGATCCATCGCTTCATGAGTCATGTGACCCAGAGCGCCGCTTTTCAGCAGTCTGAACTTCCCTTAAACACCACAGCTAAATCTGCTAAAAGTTGTTGGTAGGCAACAAAACAGATATGATGTTTACCTGATCAGGCATAGTTTTGGTTTTGTGATATATAGAGGTATGAATGTGGGTTGGTCTTTACAAGTAACTACATGACTTCTCAATCTGCTGGTCCACATTGTCATTTTATCAAGTTAAAAACATGGAGCGAGAATATTTCATTTTGTGACAGTGCAATGTCACAAAAGAGTTAAAACTTGAAGTTAGGGTCAAGCACCTCTGGTGGCTAAAAGTTACACATTATTCTTTTAAAGTCAATGTATTAGAGTGGCCTAATCAAAGTCTTGATTAATATCATTATGTTTTAAGACAATTTTTATATAATCTATCTTTAGTGTAAAGTGTTAAGAAAGAAGAAGCAAGAAAAAAATGACAGCAGATAGTTTTCTTTGTTATTGGCCAATACACGTAGCTAAATAAAATTGCAGAACTATTATATTCAGCCCAAAATGAGCACAGTACTAAATAATGATACGTTCAAAAGGTGAGATAAGATGTTTAGGTCTATAGCTGTAACAACCAAGCCCTCCATCACATGTAAAACCTGTTGAATATTACATTTTGGAGCAAAACACGTATAGAGCAGCAAGAGAAGCAAATCCTACTTATAGCCCACTTTCTTAAAAGCAAACTTTGAGCTTGGCCTTGCTAACTTTATCCATTTTGCTGGCATGCACCATCATTCGAGAGTTAAAATGTGTGTGTAATCTGCTGCAGTGACTCACTGTCCCTGTGGGGGAATTAGCTCTGTTCCTGTCCATGCTACTACTGAGAAACTTCAATTCTCACCTGTCTCTTTACCCATCTTCTCTGCAGTCATTTGCTTTAACTCCATCTATTTTCCCTCTCTTCAACCTCTTTCCCTGTTTCGATGTAGAACTTTACCATGTCTCTTTCCATCTCTTACCCCTTTCCCATTTCACAGCTCTCCATACACCTTCACCCAACTAATTTAATCTTCCATTAAATACTTCCCCGACTCCACTACCACCTCTTCTTTTCCCTCTTAGTCACTCACCACCTACCAAGCTCTCCTCATCTCTGCAAGAGAATACCAGTGTTAGTATATAGGGCAGCTGATTGTCCCACTAGAGACACTGTGAGCTGCACTGCTGCAGACCTTCACTGCAATGTAACATGAGGATAAATATGGAAGAAACTGCAGCAGTGCACAGCATGCACCTGCGTGTTGCTGTTACTGATCTTATGTCATACACTACTTAGTGAAAATACTTAAAATAAATACTAGAAAACACGACATGTCTTTGTAGCAGTTAAAAAACACTGTGACTT
Source organism: Cyprinodon tularosa (assembly GCF_016077235.1). NCBI lineage: Eukaryota > Metazoa > Chordata > Actinopteri > Cyprinodontiformes > Cyprinodontidae > Cyprinodon > Cyprinodon tularosa. The sequence continues at coordinate 6,982 of NW_024039623.1, read as the reverse complement.
AATTTCTTGATGTTTTAAAATATAATGCCTACTGTATAAAACCTCTAGATTTGTTTGATGATCGTTTTCACCCACAGTTGCAAAGATTCGTTTTGGTTTTGTAGTAGAATCAACCTAATAACTCTATCATTTCAGAAAAATTATGCAACAGTTCTTCAGTTTTAGTTAGTAATTGCAACCATAAAAACAAAATTTGTATGGTTGCAATTTTTATGGTAAATTGGCAGCGGGCTTACATAGGTCCTTTTGTATTTCTTACTGTATATTTCTTATAGTTATAAGCATGAATTGATTATATGAACTGTATTATCTGATAATAATCACTTGCTTCAAAATCTTTAAGGTGGTGGCAATGATGCAACAAATCATGCACTGACAATAACCATGGCGACACATGCAACATTTAGGAGAAATCAAGAATCAAAAGAGAATATAAAGGAGAGATGTAGTTTATCTATTTATTTTTTATGCGAGAGAGAAAGAGGAAGAAGATACGCAGCAAACATTCCATGGTCAGGAATCCAACATCAGGCAACTGCATCAAGGAATAAGAAAGGAATATCTAACGTCCCCTCAACCACTCTACTGTGATGGCTCAGATAGAGGATTTAAAATTAAATGGATAGACTAAATCTATACCAGATGTCTGATGGCATATTATTTTATAATGGTGTACGGTGCCAAGTAGTAGTAGGTGGTACTTCTCTTTATGAAGAACTACTCATTTTTGTCAATGAGGCACACTACAATGTGCACCTAGTTGGGTAAGAAACATGTGAGTGTCCTTCACAGTGGAAAACAAGAGTGTCATTACAAGCAGGGTAGACATTTTATTTTTTGTTTTACTTAACTATTTCAGCTAAATAGGTCACAACAACTCAAAGGGTAGCTGCACTGCAGTAGATAAAATTTTTGGAACAGCACAGAAGGCTAAAACTATTTAAATTGACCATTTTGTGTTTGTTTCACTACATTATTTTCAAGCAGTTTAGGTTCTGAAAATATACTCTGAGCAGGTGTTCAATGTAGGTTTTGAGTATTTTTTTGTCAAAGCTTTGATGATGTCCAAATAATAAAATCATCTATCCTACATAAAATGAGGATATTGTTTACAGTAGTTCTCTCAAGTGGCACAGATAGGAGATGTGGAGTCAACAAATCATCTCTATGGCTGCATCCAAATGTCCACCCTAATCACTATATAGGGCATTATATAATGGTTACGCCATTTTAGATGAGTGTCTGAAAATCTAGTGGATGAAAAAGTAGTGGACTCTAAATTTCCCACAATGCAACTTGAAAAGTAGTGATCATCCATGGTCACTAGATGAGCATATATATCCCATAATGCTTTGCGAGGAGAGCCTTCCTCACAAAGCATTATGGGATTTGCTGTCACAGCAGCCCGCTGTCGACTACAGCTTTCGCTACCCGACAGTGGAGACAGATAATAAATATGCCGCAGGCACTGTGCGGGGGGTCACGTGACCAATGGCAAGTAAAAAGTAGTGATCATTTGTCCGAATGGTCAGTTAACTGAGTTCATTATAAAGTCTACTATATATTCTCAGCTCTATAGATTGATTTAGGGATTAGGGTGGATGTTCGGACACAAACTAGGTCATGTCATTTTTTCTGCCTAGCCACTGAACCAGGTGACTCTTATCTGGTTTAAACTGTGCAGATTGGACTCACCTGGTTCACAGGCGGGGCAGAACAAATACATGACATAATTAATTGTTGACTACAGCTCCCTATCTCTGCAAAGTGGTGATTAGGTTTAGTGAAATATTAAATCTTTTACATAATCTTTGTCTCTGTTTTCAATTTACAGCAAGAAGCTTAATTTTATGCTATTTGTTCAGCATTATTTTCTAGTCATCGCTCCAGTTTATACATCTTACGGAGTGGCTGAAAAGATGTTAGCTGATGCATGATTGGATCAAACCTTTAGAGGCTCTCTATCACTCTGTCTAAATGTCAAAATTACCAGTAATAAAATGTGTGTTTCCTTTTCAATCCTGGCTGTTCTGTGTGGTGTTGTGATGCATCTCAATAATCCAGGCAGTATAATTAGACAGGTCCTGAAGATGTGCTCAACTTTTTTTTTTTGAGTTTTATACCTGGTGTTTATTTTCATATGGAATCAAACATCACCTTTCTACCGCTGGGCTTAACTCATGCATTTATTATCCACTTGACCAATGGGCCTCTGTTACAAAGATTTTCTCAACTTCACCAATCTTAAAGCATTCACCAAGTCCCACAGAGACAAGTCCTGAGTAAGAAATAGCTGAAACTTTTCTCTCCTACTTTAATGTAAAAAAAAAATGCTGCATTAAATCCACTAATTTGCCTTGGAGGTGAAATTTACATTAAAAAAAGTCATTTGCAGTCATTTTCAAACAATGATCCCATTATAGAATGAGTTTGCATATTTCATAAACCTGTCTAAAATTATCCTGTGTGTTTTAATATTATGTTTCGACTAATTTAAATAAAAAAAAAAGTTTTTTTAACCTACCAATTACCAGGCATGCGGCAGGCCAGCTATAAGGGTCTTTCAAAAACAGGGAAATCACTTGAATAGGGTCCACGAGAATACCATACCTGGAAAAATATGCAAACAAGTCATCAATGCTGTGAAACATATATACAATATTTAAAATACTTAGAAATTGCAGTTTCAAACATACAAATACTTCACATCTGTCCTGTAATGACAGGATTAAAGTAATAGGGAATCGACTGTTCCAATGGTTGCGTTTCCGAATTCTCCTGAGTGGTGCCTGACTTTACACGAGTGAATAAAGTGAATGTGATTGGTTGATCATCAAGAGGGCGGGATTGTTGTGGCGGATGGTTCGCAAGCACGTTTGGTTGTGGCTGGTGTCTCGGAAGTATCTGGCTAACCAGTTAGCAACTTAGTGCTAGAAGGTTCCCAATTGGAAATTACATTGGGACCAAGTAGCACTTAGCAATGACACTGGATGAGTCTCCTCCGTCATGCAATTTTTATTTAGTGAAGGAAAGCGGGGAGGAAGTTGTTATGGAAGAGGACGCCAGGGCAGCAGAAGCTTGGTTTGGTGTAGAAAGCTTACAGCCGTACATGTTTGAGCCCTTGCCTTACAAGGCTGCCAGTTCTGTTAGCTCTACGCCTGCCGAAGAAACAGACGTCTATCCCCGTGAACTCAATGGTAAAGTAAATGATTCTTATTTCTTATTTCAACTGTTGCGTATATTAGCTGCGAGATATGAATCAAGATGCTATAACCGAATAAATTTGATTGACAGATGACCATTGATATATGATTGGCCCAAATTAGGTGTATAAGCTGACGTATAACTAACTAGTCTGCATAAGATAACTTAAAAAAAAAAAAAAGATTTTAAGACAGTATTTTTTTTTTCAAATAGAAATGTCTTACTTTTGGGAACAATAACCTCTGATAAAGAGTCAATTTATATACATGTTTAAGCAAGAATGATGTGACATTTAAATATGATTTCCCTACGACTTTAAAGACTTAGCTTATCATTTCAAAGTGAAAATCGCTGCTAAAATCAGAGCTGAATTAGGAGTGTTCAACAGCTTTCTCATGGAACGGATATAAACAGTTTTGCAACAGCAAAACTAACCCTTTGTTGATAAAATTATTAAATATATCTGTTATTTCAGGATGGGAAAAAAACAAGAACAAAAGACAACATCTTACAATAAATAAAATCAACTAAGTGAGAAATAATTGTTTAGATTTAATTTGTGAGAATATAGTCTCATTTGAATCTAAACCCTTTAGGAAAGAAAGAACAGGGAAAAGTTGTTTAAATAACAGGTAATAATATTAAAAGGTACTCACTTTAATATGTTTTCTAAGAAAAGGCGAGCATTACTCAGGACCTAGAACAGAACAGAGAACATCACTGTAGCAGTATCTTATAGTTTTTCAACTTCTGCAGCCATGAAAAGACATATAATAATTTTGATTTAATGCCATTTTTTAGGGCTGTCCAAATGTCTAGTGGGTGAAAATCTAGTGCACTAAAATTTTCCACAATGCACCTTCTAATTATGGGATTTTTTTTTTTTTAGGTATAAATTATAATATTATCAATTTCACCATTAAAGCATATGTCTCAATGCCTAAAAAAAGCTAATCAAAACAGTTAGCAATTATAGTTTTTATACGTTTATAAAAGAAACAAACCCTGAATTATTTGTATTCCTAACAGCCAACAAGCATTGAGGAAGAAAAGATTTAATGCTGTTAGTTACAATGTTCCTACAGTTGTGAAAACACAAGTAATTCTTACCAACATTACCACACACCAGTTGAGCACTCCTCTGTAGTTTCTGTAACCGCTGGCTGAGCTAAGGAGAGATTCCTGTGCCTGGTGGCAGCTACAAAAAACAAGAATACAGTTTATAGCAAATAAGATAATGAGCTGGAGAGCAATTTATTTCCATCAGATTCTAGCCTCAAATTAAATGTCTTTCAAAGGTTGTTTGTAAAGGAGGAAATGAGACATTGGCATCTCATTAGCCTTCACATGCATTGGAATGTGCAGGTTTATTTACTGTAGCAAAGAGCCAAACAGGAAAATGTATTAATTAAGAACCACAGGCAACACCTATTCATTTAAAAATGCTGCGCTACATTAGTTCTCTGTTATATATCTCATTAGAAATTTGGTAAAATTACTTAATAATAAAACTAACTTACATGAAAATCTGTCTAGTTGAGTCTTTTTAAAAGTAAAGATAAAGCAGCACCTCTTACTTTAGAACCTTAATAATTTAAGTGTAAACCTTTTCTTCTTATAGAAATAATGAAAAATAAGAGAAAAGAACCAAAAAAATTTAAAACAATGTACTATATGTCCTTTTTGGAAACCAGGACCACCAAATGTTACGTAAGAAAGATTGTTGGGATTGTTTTTAAAAAAAATTTTTGGAATATGTAAAAGTTTGAATTTAAAACCTAAAACCAGAAGAACAACATCATATTTCTGAATCTTGTACAACAGTATCCAATATTATACTACCTTAAAGCACAGAGTTTGGCCACTGCAGTCATATTCATTACTACAATGTGCTTTCCTTTGAGGCTCCCTAGTCAGATTAACAGTAAATAACAATCTTTTGGCAGGTATTAAACATTCTTTTCTGTATTAATTTATGTAGGGTTTGATGCAATATATTAATCTTAAATGTATTTTTTTATCATTGATTGAAATTGGAAAAATCCTCATAATAGAGAGAATTGCTTTAAAAACACCCTGTGATTAATTAATCTGTGTGTTTAATTTTGTGATTGAGTAACTGAAATAAACTAACTTTTAAATTATATTATAGTTTATTGAATAGGTTTGTAATGGAAAATCGGAGGTGAGAAGTACAGTTTCCAATTGGCCACAATTTGTGTATGAAACATGTGGTCAGATGGGACCAATGAAAACCACACATTACACAGAAAACTGCTCAACACAATGAGACATGATGACTGCAGCATCATTTTGTGAGGATTTATTTCGTCAGCATTTACAGGGAAAATAATCAGAGTTGATGGGAGGATGCGTGAAGCTAAGCACAGGATAAGACTGGAAGAAAAAATGTTAGAGGCTGAAAAGGGTTGGTTTAGATCAAATCATAATTAGGGGGGCCACATGCCGAAGGCATGGCCCACCTACTACTATTGCACATATTTATTCCGCGTATTATTAGGGGGGCCACATGCCGAAGGCATGGCCCACCTACTACTATTGCACATATTTATTCCGCGTATTATTAGGGGGGCCACATGCCGAAGGCATGGCCCACCTACTACTATCTCACATATTTATTCCGCGTATTATTAGGGGGGCCACATGCCGAAGGCATGGCCCACCTACTACTATCTCACATATTTATTCCGCATATTATTTTTATTAGGGGGGCCACATGCCGAAGGCATGGCCCACCTACTACTATTGCACATATTTATTCCGCGTATTATTAGGGGGGCCACATGCCGAAGGCATGGCCCACCTATTACTATTGCACATATTTATTCCGCGTATTATTAGGGGGGCCACATGCCGAAGGCATGGCCCACCTATTACTATTGCACATATTTATTCCGCGTATTATTATTAGGGGGGCCACATGCCGAAGGCATGGCCCACCTATTACTATTGCACATATTTATTCCGCGTATTATTATTATAGCTTATAGTTCTCCTCGTCCCCTAAAAACTTCGGCGTGTAACTAGTCACGCACCATTCGTCGGATCGGGCCCAAAGTTGGCACACGCGTAGGGACCAATGGTGCGATGCGTGCTTGTATAAAACTTTCTCATTAGTCCGAAGGTTTGCGAATTATTAGCGAAAACGTCGCAAAAAAAATCCCATAGGAAATGAATGGGGAGAGGGAAAAAAAGCATAAAAAACAGCACCTCACTGTGTCGGCATACATTCATGTAGAAAAACAGTTTAAAGCTCAGTTTGTAGATAAATCCTTCGTCTATTTAAAACTGAAGACGGTATGTTGATAACTGCTACGGTTTTTGTATAATCAGACCTCAAGCGCCACAAAGTTTTAGCAAAATCCACCCTTCTAGAGTGGAGAGACTGAAAAGCTAGAGTGTGAGGCAGCCGTTTTTTTAAGACCAAAAAACATTTTAAAATCGCCCTCACGGCCATATATTTATAGCTAGAGTCACCATTTTTGGTCAGTTTGTAGGCTGAAACCTCTGGACTCACACAATGTCTTCAGAATTACGGTAGGATTAATACTTTTCCTTAAAAACGCTCCAGACCGACCTAAAGTCGATGAAAATCAGAGCCGTTTTTCATTGGTTTTGGAGCAGCAGTGGGGAGAAAAACGAATGACATTATATGTTTTCAGCTCGTCATAAATATTTTTCTGAAAGACACACATACACCAAAGTTGGCATAGTTGGAGTCGAAGGATGGCTGACGCTCACGGTGAAAGAATTTTTT